>NW_028273664.1:812500-1016777 GCF_024610735.1 Ursus americanus
CCTGGAAGAGACCACAGGGCCCAGGCACAGTCTGAACCCTTCCCTCATCCCGGCGGTTTTGCTAGCAGGAGTTCAACCCAAACGAACACAGCCCGGAGACCCTGAGGCAAAAACGGCTTCCGACGAACAAGAGGTGCTTGACTGGAAAACCTATCCCAAGTGGGGGTAGCCAGGTCAACAAAATGCCACACACCCAGGTGTAAGAAACAACATTGCCCAGGCATGGTCTAAGCCCCTCACCCTGTCCCTGTGCTTTGGGGAGCCGGAGGGAAAGCCGATCCCCACAGCCCTGAGAACACTTTGCAAAAAGCCGGCTTCCCACGGAAAGAGTTTTCCTGAGGTGCAGACCGTATCCCAAGTGGTTGTGGCAAGGTAAAGCAAATGCCCTCCACTTCTCTGGAAGAAACCACAGTGCCCAGCCATGTTCTAAGCCCTCCCATCCTCCCTGGGCTTCTGGCAGCAGGAGTGAAAAGAGAGGAGCAGAGCACTGGGACGCTTTTGACAAAAACCGGCTTCCCACGGGAAAGTCTTTCTCCACGTGCAGACATGCTCCCAGGTGCCTGTGGCAAGGGGAAGGAAATGACATACACTGACCTGGAAGAGACCACAGGGCCCAGGCACAGACTGAACCCTTCCCTCATCCGGCGGTTTTGCTAGCATGAGTTCAACCCCAACGAACACAGCCCGGAGTCCCCTGGGGCAAAAATGGCTTCCGACGAACAAGAGGTGCTTGCTGTGGAAAACCTATCCCAAGTGGGAGTAGCCAGGTCAACGAAATGCCACACACCCAGGTGTAAGAAACAACATTGCCCAGGCACGGTCTAAGCCCCTCACCTCGTCCCTGTGCTTTGGGGAGCCGGCGGGACACCCGAGGCCCACGACCCTGAGACTCCTTTGCAAAAAGCCGGCTTCCCACGGGAACAGTTTTTCTGAGGTGCACACCCTATCCCAAGTGGTTGTGGCAAGGTAATGCAAATGCCCTCCACTTCTCTGGAAGAAACCACAGTGCCCAGCCATGTTCTAAGCCCTCCCATCCTCCCTGGGCTTCTGGCAGCAGGAGTGGAAGAGAGGAGCAGGGCACTGGGACCCGTATGAGAAAAACCGGCTTCCCACGGGAAAGTCTTTCTCCACGTGCAGACATGCTCTCAGGTGCCTGTGGCAAGGGGAAGGAAATGCCATACACTGACCTGGAAGAGACCACAGGGCCCAGGCACAGTCTGAACCCTGCCCTCATCCCGGCAGTTTTGCTAGCATGAGTTCAACCCCAACGAACACAGCCCGGAGTCCCTGAGGCAAAAACGGCTTCCGATGAACAAGAGGTGCTTGCTGTGGAAAACCTATCCCAAGTGGGTGTAGCCAGGTCAATAAAATGCCACACACCCAGGTGTAAGAAACAACATTGCCCAGGCACGGTCTAAGCCCCTCACCTCGTCCCTGTGCTTTGGGGAGCCGGAGGGACACCCGAGACCCACGGCCCTGAGACCCCTTTGCAAAAAGCCGGCTTGCCACGGAAACAGTTTTCCTGAGGTGCATACCCTATCCCAAGTGGTTGTGGCAAGGTAATGCAAATGCCCTCCACTTCTCTGGAAGAAACCACAGTGCCCAGCCAGGTTCTAAGCCCTCCCATCCTCCCTGGGCTTCTGGCAGCAGGAGTGAAAAGAGAGGAGCAGAGCACTGGGACCCGTTTGACAAAAACCGGCTTCCCACGGGAAAGTCTTTCTCCACGTGCAGATATGCTCCCAGGTGCCTGTGGCAAGGGGAAGGAAATGCCATACACTGACCTGGAAGAGACCACAGGGCCCAGGCACAGTCTGAACCCTTCCCTCATCCGGCGGTTTTGCTAGCAGGAGTTCAACCCCAACGAACACAGCCCAGAGACCCTGAGGCAAAAACGGCTTCCGACGAACAAGAGGTGCTTGCTGTGGAAAACCTATCCCAAGTGGGGGTAGCCAGGTCAACAAAATGCCACACACCCAGGTGTAAGAAACAACATTGCCCAGGCACGGTCTAAGCCCCTCACCTCGTCCCTGTGCCTTGGGGAGCCGGAGGGAGAGCCGAGCCCCACGGTCCTGAGACCCCTTTGCAAAAAGCCGGCTTCCCACGGAAACAGTTTTCCTGAGGTGCACACCCTGTCCCAAGTGGTTGTGGCAAGGTAAAGCAAATGCCCTCCACCTCTCTGGAAAAAACCACAGTGCCCAGCCATGTTCAAAGCCCTCCCATCCTCCCTGGGCTTCTGGCAGCAGGAGTGAAAAGAGAGGAGCAGAGCACTGGGACCCGTTTGACAAAAACCGGCTTCCCATGGGAAAGTCTTTCTCCACGTGCAGACATGCTCCCAGGTGCCTGTGGCAAGGGGAAGGAAATGCCATACACTGACCTGGAAGAGACCACAGGGCCCAGGCACAGTCTGAACCCTTCCCTCATCCCGGCAGTTTTGCTAGCAGGAGTTCAACCCCAACGAACACAGCTCGGAGACCCTGAGGCAAAAACGGCTTCCGACGAACAAGAGGTGCTTGCTGTGGAAAACCTATCCCAAGTGGGGGTAGCCAGGTGAACAAAATGCCACACACCCAGGTGTAAGAAACAACATTGCCCAGGCACGGTCTAAGCCCCTCACCTCGTCCCTGTGCTTTGGGGAGCCGGCGGGACACCCGAGGCCCACGACCCTGAGACTCCTTTGCAAAAAGCCGGCTTCCCACGGGAACAGTTTTCCTGAGGTGCACACCCTATCCCAAGTGGTTGTGGCAAGGTAATGCAAATGCCCTCCACTTCTCTGGAAGAAACCACAGTGCCCAGCCATGTTCTAAGCCCTCCCATCCTCCCTGGGCTTCTGGCAGCAGGAGTGGAAAGAGAGGAGCAGGGCACTGGGACCCGTTTGAGAAAAACCGGCTTCCCACGGGAAAGTCTTTCTCCACGTGCAGACATGCTCTCAGGTGCCTGTGGCAAGGGGAAGGAAATGCCATACACTGAACTGGAAGAGACCACAGGGCCCAGGCACAGTCTGAACCCTTCCCTCATCCCGGCAGTTTTGCTAGCATGAGTTCAACCCCAACGAACACAGCCCGGAGTCCCTGAGGCAAAAACGGCTTCCGACGAACAAGAGGTGCTTGCTGTGGAAAACCTATCCCAAGTGGGTGTAGCCAGGTCAATAAAATGCCACACACCCAGGTGTAAGAAACAACATTGCCCAGGCACGGTCTAAGCCCCTCACCTCGTCCCTGTGCTTTGGGGAGCCGGAGGGACACCCGAGGCCCACGGCCCTGAGACCCCTTTGCAAAAAGCCGGCTTCCGACGGAAACAGTTTTCCTGAGGTGCAGACCCTATCCCAAGTGGTTGTGGCAAGGTAATGCAAATGCCCTCCACTTCTCTGGAAGAAACCACAGTGCCCAGCCATGTTCTAAGCCCTCCCATCCTCCCTGGGCTTCTGGCAGCAGGAGTGGAAAGAGAGGAGCAGGGCACTGGGACCCGTTTGACAAAAACCGGCTTCCCACGGGAAAGTCTTTCTCCACGTGCAGACATGCTCCCAGGTGCCTGTGGCTAGGGGAAGGAAATGCCAGACACTGAATTGGAAGAGACCACAGGGCCCAGGCACAGTCTGAACCCTTCCCTCATCCCGGCGGTTTTGCTAGCAGGAGTTCAACCCCAACGAACACAGCCCGGAGACCCTGAGGCAAAAACGGCTTCCGACGAACAAGAGGTGCTTGCTGTGGAAAACCTATCCCAAGTGGGGGTAGCCAGGTCAACAAAATGCCACACACACAGGTGTAAGAAACAACATTGCCCAGGCACGGTCTAAGCTCCTCACCTCGTCCCTGTGCTTTGGGGAGCCGGAGGGACACCCGAGGCCCACGACCCTCTGACCCCTTTGCAAAAAGCCGGCTTCCCACGGAAACAGTTTTCCTGAGGTACAGACCCTATCCCAAGTGGTTGTGGCAAGGTAAAGCAAATGCCCTCCACTTCTCTGGAAGAAACCACAGTGCCCAGCCATGTTCTAAGCCCTCCCATCCTCCCTGGGCTTCTGGCAGCAGGAGTGGAAAGAGAGGAGCAGGGCACTGGGACCCGTTTGACAAAAACCGGCTTCCCAAGGGAAAGTCTTTCTCCACGTGCAGACATGCTCCCAGGTGCCTGTGGCAAGGGGAAGGAAATGCCATACACTGACTTGGAAGAGACCACAGGGCCCAGGCACAGTCTGAACCCTTCCCTCATCCAGCGGTTTTGCTAGCAGGAGTTCAACCCCAACGAACACAGCCCAGAGACCCTGAGGAAAAAACGGCTTCCGACGAACAAGAGGTGCTTGACTGGAAAACCTATCCCAAGTGGGAGTAGCCAGGTCAACAAAATGCCACAAACCCAGGTGTAAGAAACAACATTGCCCAGGCACGGTCTAAGCCCCATACCTCATCCCTGTGCTTTGGGGAGCCGGACGGACAGCCAAGCCCCTCGGCCCTGAGACCCCTTTGCAAAAAGCCTGCTTCCCACGGAAACAGTTTTCCAGAGGTGCAGACCCTATCCCAAGTGGTTGTGGCAAGGTAAAGCAAATGCCCTCCACTTCTCTGGAAGAAACCACAGTGCCCAGCCATGTTCTAAGCCCTCCCATCCTCCCTGGGCTTCTAGCAACAGGAGTGAAAAGAGAGGAGGACAGCACTGGGACGCTTTGACAGAAACCGGCTTCCATGAGGAAGTCCTTCTCCACGTGCAGACATGCTCCCCAGTGCCTGTGGCAAGATGAAGGAAATACCATACACTGACCTGGAAGAGACCACAGGGCCCAGGCACAGTCTGAGCCCTTCCCTCATCCCGGCGGTTTTGCTAGCAGGAGTTCCACCACAACGAACACAGCCCGGAGACCCCCTGGGGCCCAAAGGGCTTCCGACGAATAATATGCTCTTGCTGTGGAAAACCTATCCCAAGAGGGGGGAGCCAGGTCAACAAAATGCCACACACCCAGGTGTAAGAAACAACATTGCCCAGGCACGGTCTAAGCTCCTCACCTCGTCCCTGTGCTTTGGGGAGCCGGAGGGACACCCGAGGCCCACGGCCCTGAGACCCCTTTGCAAAAAGCCGGCTTCCCACCGAAACAGTTTTCCTTAGGTACACACACTATCCCAAGTGGTTGTGGCAAGGTAAAGCAAATGCCCTCCACTTCTCTGGAAAAAACCACAGTGCCTAGCCATGTTCTAAGCCCTCCCATCCTCCCTGGGCTTCTGTCAGCAGGAGTGAAAAGAGAGGAGCAGAGCACTGGGACCCGTTTGACAAAAACCGGCTTCCCACGGGAAAGTCTTTCTCCACGTGCAGACATGCTCCCAGGTGCCTGTGGCAAGGGGAAGGAAATGCCATACACTGACCTGGAAGAGACCACAGGGCCCAGGCACAGTCTGAACCCTTCCCTCATCCTGGCGGTTTTGCTAGCAGGAGTTCAACCCAAACGAACACAGCCCGGAGTCCCTGAGGCAAAAACGGCTTCCGACGAACAAGAGGTGCTTGACTGGAAAACCTATCCCAAGTGGGGGTAGCCAGGTCAACAAAATGCCACACACCCAGGTGTAAGAAATAACATTGCCGAGGCATGGTCTAAGCCCCTCACCCTGTCCCTGTGCTTTGGGGAGCCGGAGGGAAAGCCGATCCCCACGGCACTGAGAACACTTTGCAAAAAGCCGGCTTCCCACGGAAAGAGTTTTCCTGAGGTGCAGACCGTATCCCAAGTGGTTGTGGAAAGGTGAAGCAAATGCCCTCCACTTCTCTGGAAGAAACCACAGTGCCCAGCCATGTTCTAAGCCCTCCCATCCTCCCTGGGCTTCTGGCAGCAGGAGTGAAAAGAGAGGAGCAGAGCACTGGGACGCGTTTGACAAAAACCGGCTTCCCACGGGAAAGTCTTTCTCCACGTGCAGACATGCTCCCAGGTGCCTGTGGCAAGGGGAAGGAAATGACATACACTGACCTGGAAGAGACCACAGGGCCCAGGCACAGACTGAACCCTTCCCTCATCCGGCGGTTTTGCTAGCAGGAGTTCAACCCCAACGAACACAACCCGGAGACCCCCTGGGGCAAAAACGGCTTCCGACGAACAAGAGGTGCTTGCTGTGGAAAACCTATCCCAAGTGGGAGTAGCCAGGTCAACGAAATGCCACACACCGAGGTGTAAGAAACAACATTGCCCAGGCCGGTCTAAGCCCCTCACCTCGTCCCTGTGCTTTGGGGAGCCGGCGGGACACCCGAGGCCCACGACCCTGAGACTCCTTTGCAAAAAGCCGGCTTCCCACGGGAACAGTTTTCCTGAGGTGCACACCCTATCCCAAGTGGTTGTGGCAAGGTAATGCAAATGCCCTCCACTTCTCTGGAAGAAACCACAGTGCGCAGCCATGTTCTAAGCCCTCCCATCCTCCCTGGGCTTCTGGCTGCAGGAGTGGAAAGAGAGGAGCAGGGCACTGGGACCCGTTTGAGAAAAACCGGCTTCCCACGGGAAAGTCTTTCTCCACGTGCAGACATGCTCTCAGTTGCCTGTGGCAAGGGGAAGGAAATGCCAAACACTGACCTGGAAGAGACCACAGGGCCCAGGCACAGTCTGAACCCTTCCCTCATCCCGGCAGTTTTGCTAGCATGAGTTCAACCCCAACGAACACAGCCCGGAGTCCCTGAGGCAAAAACGGCTTCCGACGAACAAGAGGTGCTTGCTGTGGAAAACCTATCCAAAGTGGGTGTAGCCAGGTCAACAAAATGCCACACACCCAGGTGTAAGAAACAACATTGCCCAGGCACGGTCTAAGCCCCTCACCTCGTCCCTGTGCTTTGGGGAGCCGGAGGGACACCCGAGGCCCACGGCCCTGAGACCCCTTTGCAAAAAGCCGGCTTCCCACGGAAACAGTTTTCCTGAGGTGCAGACCCTATCCCAAGTGGTTGTGGCAAGGTAATGCAAATGCCCTCCACTTCTCTGGAAGAAACCACAGTGCCCAGCCATGTTCTAAGCCCTCCCATCCTCCCTGGGCTTCTGGCAGCAGGAGTGAAACGAGAGGAGCAGAGCACTGGGACCCGTTTGACAAAAACTGGTTTCCCACGGGAAAGTCTTTCTCCACGTGCAGACATGCTCCCAGGTGCCTGTGGCAAGGGGAAGGAAATGCCATACACTGACCTGGAAGAGACCACAGGGCCCAGGCACAGTCTGAACCCTTCCCTCATCCGGCGGTTTTGCTAGCAGGAGTTCAACCCAAACGAACACAGCCCAGAGACCCTGAGGCAAAAACGGCTTCCGACGAACAAGAGGTGCTTGACTGGAAAACCTATCTCAAGTGGGGGTAGCCAGGTCAACAAAATGCCACAAACCCAGGTGTACGAAACAACATTGCCCAGGCACGGTCTAAGCCCCATACCTCATCCCTGTGCTTTGGGGAGCCGGAGGGACAGCCAAGCCCCTCGGCCCTGAGACCCCTTTGCAAAAAGCCGACTTCCCACGGAAACAGTTTTCCTGAGGGGCAGACCCTATCCCAAGTGGTTGTGGCAAGGTAAAGCAAATGCCCTCCACTTCTCTGGAAGAAACCACAGTGCCCAGCCATGTTCTAAGCCCTCCCATCCTCCCTGGGCTTCTGGCAGCAGGAGTGGAAAGAGAGGAGCAGGGCACTGGGACCCGTTTGAGAAAAACCGGCTTCCCACGGGAAAGTCTTTCTCCACGTGCAGACATGCTCCCAGGTGCCTGTGGCAAGGGGAAGGAAATGCCAGACACTGAACTGGAAGAGACCACAGGGCCCAGGCACAGTCTGAACCCTTCCCTCATCCCGGCAGTTTTGCTAGCATGAGTTCAACCCCAACGAACACAGCCCGGAGTCCCTGAGGCAAAAACGGCTTCCGACGAACAAGAGGTGCTTGCTGTGGAAAACCTATCCCAAGTGGGTGTAGCCAGGTCAACAAAATGCCACACACCCAGATGTAAGAAACAACATTGCCCAGGCATGGTCTAAGCCCCTCACCTCGTCCCTGTGCATTGGGGAGCCGGAGGGACACCCGAGGTCCATGGCCCTGAGACCCCTTTGCAAAAAGCCTGCTTCCCACGGAAACAGTTTTCCAGAGGTGCAGACCCTATCCCAAGTGGTTGTGGCAAGGTAATGCAAATGCCCTCCACTTCTCTGGAAGAAACCACAGTGCCCAGCCATGTTCTAAGCCCTCCCATCCTCCCTGGGGTTCTGGCAGCAGGAGTGAAAAGTGAGGAGCAGAGCACTGGGACCCGTTTGACAAAAACCGGCTTCCCATGGGAAAGTCTTTCTCCACGTGCAGACATGCTCCCAGGTGCCTGTGGCAAGGGGAAGGAAATGCCATACACTGACCTGGAAGAGACCACAGGGCCCAGGCACAGTCTGGACCCTTCCCTCATCCCGGCAGTTTTGCTAGCAGGAGTTCAACCCCAACGAACACAGCTCGGAGACCCTGAGGCAAAAACGGCTTCCGACGAACAAGAGGTGCTTGCTGTGGAAAACCTATCCCAAGTGGGGGTAGCCAGGTCAACAAAATGCCACACACACAGGTGTAAGAAACAACATTGCCCAGGCACGGTCTAAGCCCCTCACCTCGTCCCTGTGCTTTGGGGAGCCGGAGGGACACCCGAGGCCCACGACCCTCTGACCCCTTTGCAAAAAGCCGGCTTCCCACGGAAACAGTTTTCCTGAGGTACAGACCCTATCCCAAGTGGTTGTGGCAAGGTAAAGCAAATGCCCTCCACTTCTCTGGAAGAAACCACAGTGCCCAGCCATGTTCTAAGCCCTCCCATCCTCCCTGGGCTTCTGGCAGCAGGAGTGGAAAGAGAGGAGCAGGGCACTGGGACCCGTTTGACAAAAACCGGCTTCCCAAGGGAAAGTCTTTCTCCACGTGCAGACATGCTCCCAGGTGCCTGTGGCAAGGGGAAGGAAATGCCATACACTGACTTGGAAGAGACCACAGGGCCCAGGCACAGTCTGAACCCTTCCCTCATCCAGCGGTTTTGCTAGCAGGAGTTCAACCCCAACGAACACAGCCCAGAGACCCTGAGGAAAAAACGGCTTCCGACGAACAAGAGGTGCTTGACTGGAAAACCTATCCCAAGTGGGAGTAGCCAGGTCAACAAAATGCCACAAACCCAGGTGTAAGAAACAACATTGCCCAGGCACGGTCTAAGCCCCATACCTCATCCCTGTGCTTTGGGGAGCCGGAGGGACAGCCAAGCCCCTCGGCCCTGAGACCCCTTTGCAAAAAGCCTGCTTCCCACGGAAACAGTTTTCCAGAGGTGCAGACCCTATCCCAAGTGGTTGTGGCAAGGTAATGCAAATGCCCTCCACTTCTCTGGAAGAAACCACAGTGCCCAGCCATGTTCTAAGCCCTCCCATCCTCCCTGGGCTTCTGGCAGCAGGAGTGAAAAGAGAGGAGCAGAGCACTGGGACCCGTTTGACAAAAACCGGCTTCCCACGGGAAAGTCTTTCTCCACGTGCAGACATGCTCCCAGGTGCCTGTGGCAAGGGGAAGGAAATGCCATACACTGACATGGAAGAGACCACAGGGCCCAGGCACAGTCTGAACCCTTCCCTCATCCCGGCGGTTTTGCTAGCAGGAGTTCAACCCCAACGAACACAGCCCGGAGACCCTGAGGCAAAAAAGGCTTCCGACGAACAAGAGGTGCTTGCTGTGGAAAACCTATCCCAAGTGGGGGTAGCCAGGTCAACAAAATGCCACACACCCAGGTGTAAGAAACAACATTGCCCAGGCACGGTCTAAGCCCCTCACCTCGTCCCTGTGCCTTGGGGAGCCGGAAGGAGAGCCGAGCCCCACGGTCCTGAGACCCCTTTGCAAAAAGCCGGCTTCCCACGGAAACAGTTTTCCTGAGGTGCACACCCTATCCCAAGTGGTTGTGGCAAGGTAAAGCAAATGCCCTCCACCTCTCTGGAAAAAACCACAGTGCCCAGCCATGTTCTAAGCCCTCCCATCCTCCCTGGGCTTCTGGCAGCAGGAGTGAAAAGAGAGGAGCAGAGCACTGGGACCCGTTTGACAAAAACCGGCTTCCCATGGGAAAGTCTTTCTCCACGTGCAGACTAGCTCCCAGGTGCCTGTGGCAAGGGGAAGGAAATGCCATACACTGACCTGGAAGAGACCACAGGGCCCAGGCACAGTCTGAACCCTTCCCTCATCCCGGCAGTTTTGCTAGCAGGAGTTCAACCCCAACGAACACAGCTCGGAGACCCTGAGGCAAAAACGGCTTCCGACGAACAAGAGGTGCTTGCTGTGGAAAACCTATCCCAAGTGGGGGTAGCCAGGTCAACAAAATGCCACACACCCAGGTGTAAGAAACAACATTGCCCAGGCACGGTCTAAGCCCCTCACCTCGTCCCTGTGCTTTGGGGAGCCGGAGGGACACCCGAGGCCCACGGCCCTGAGACCCCTTTGCAAAAAGCCGGCTTCCCACGGAAACAGTTTTCCTGAGGTGCACACCCTATACCAAGTGGTGGTGGCAAGGTAAAGCAAATGCCCTCCATTTCTCTGGAAGAAACCACAGTGCCCAGCCATGTTCTAAGCCCTCCCATCCTCCCTGGGCTTCTGGCAGCAGGAGTGAAAAGAGAGGAGCAGAGCACTGGGACGCGTTTGACAAAAACCGACTTCCCACGGGAAAGTCTTTCTCCACGTGCAGACATGCTCCCAGGTGCCTGTGGCAAGGGGAAGGAAATGCCATACACTGACCTGGAAGAGACCACAGGGCCCAGGCACAGTCTGAACCCTTCCCTCATCCCGGCGGTTTTGCTAGCAGGAGTTCAACCCCAACGAACACAGCCCGGAGTCCCTGAGGCAAAAACGGCTTCCGACGAACAAGAGGTGCTTGCTGTGGAAAACCTATCCCAAGTGGGGGTAGCCAGGTCAACAAAATGCCACACACACAGGTGTAAGAAACAACATTGCCCAGGCACGGTCTAAGCCCCTCACCTCGTCCCTGTGCTTTGGGGAGCCGGAGGGACACCCGAGGCCCACGACCCTCTGACCCCTTTGCAAAAAGCCGGCTTCCCAAGGAAACAGTTTTCCTGAGGTACAGACCCTCTCCCAAGTGGTTGTGGCAAGGTAAAGCAAATGCCCTCCACTTCTCTGGAAGAAACCACAGTGCCCAGCCATGTTCTAAGCCCTCCCATCCTCCCTGAGCTTCTGGCAGCAGGAGTGAAAAGAGAGGAGCAGGGCACTGGGACCCGTTTGACAAAAACCGGCTTCCCAAGGGAAAGTCTTTCTCCACGTGCAGACATGCTCCCAGGTGCCTGTGGCAAGGGGAAGGAAATGCCATACACTGACTTGGAAGAGACTATAGGGCCCAGGCACAGTCTGAACCCTTCCCTCATCCCGGCGGTTTTGCTACCAGGAGTTTAACCCCAACAAACACAGCCCGGAGACCCCTGGGGCAAAAACGGCTTCCGACGAACAAGAGGTGCTTGCTGTGGAAAACCTATCCCAAGTGGGAGTAGCCAGGTCAACGATATGCCACACACCCAGGTGTAACAAACAACATTGCCCAGGCACGATCTAAGCCACCCACCTCGTCCCTGAGCTTTGGGGAGCCGGAGGGAGAGCCGAGCCCCACGGTCCTGAGACCCCTTTGCAAAAAGCCGACTTCCCACGGAAACAGTTTTCCTGAGGTGCACACCCTATCCCAAGTGGTTGTGGCAAGGTAAAGCAAATGCCCTCCACCTCTCTGGAAAAAACCACAGTGCCCAGCCATGTTCTAAGTCCTCCCATCCTCCCTGGGCTTCTGGCAGCAGGAGGGAAAAGAGAGGAGCAGAGCACTGGGAACCGTTTGAAAAAAACCGGCTTCCCACGGGAAAGTCCTCCACGTGCAGAAATTCTCCCCAGTGCCTGTGCAAGGTGAAAGAAATGCCATACACTGACCTGGAAGAGACCACAGGGCCCAGGCACAGTCTGAGCCCTTCCCTCATCCCGGAGTTTTTGCTAGCAGGAGTTCAACCCCAACGAACAGAGCCTGGAGACCCCCTGGGGCCCAAATGGCTTCCAACAAACAATATGCTCTTGCTGTGGAAAACCTATCCCAAGTGGGAGTAGCCAGGTCAACAAAATGCCACACACCCAGGTGGATGAAACAACATTGCCCAGGCATGGTCTAAGCCCCTCACCTCGTCCCTGTGCTTTGGGGATCTGGAGGGACCCCCGAGGCCCACGGCCCTGAGTCCCGTTGGGCAGAAAGCCGGCTTCCCAAGGAAACAGCTTTCCTGAGGTGCGGACCCTATCCCAAGGGGTGGTGGCAAGGGAAAGCAAATGCCATCCCCTTCTCTGGAAGAAACCCCAGTGCCCAGCCATGTTCTAAGCCCTCCCCTCCTCACTGGGCTTCTGGCAGCAGGAGAGAAAAGAGAGGAGAACAGCACTGGGACTCTTTGACAGAAACCGGCTTCCCACGAGGAAGTCCTTCTCCACGTGCAGACATGCTTCCCAGTGCCTGTGGCAAGGTGAAGGAAATGCCATACACTGACCTGGAAGAGACCACAGGGCCCAGACACAGTCTGAACCCTTCCCTCATCCCGGCAGTTTTGCTATCAGGAGTTCAACCCCAACGAACACAGCTCGGAGAGCCTGAGGCAAAAACGGCTTCCGACGAACAAGAGGTACTTGCTGTGGAAAACCTATCCCAAGTGGGGGTAGCCAGGTCAACAAAATGCCACACACCCAGGTTTAAGAAACATCATTGCCCAGGCACGGTCTAAGCCCCTCACCTCGTCCCTGTGCTTTGGGGAGCCGGAGGGACACCCGAGGCCCATGGCCCTGAGACCCCTTTGCAAAAAGCCGGATTCCCACGGAAAAAGTTTTCCTGAGGTGCACACCCTATCCCAAGTGGTTGTGGCAAGGTAATGCAAATGCCCTCCACTTCTCTGGAAGAAACCACAGTGCCCAGCCATGTTCTAAGCCCTCCCATCCTCCCTGGGCTTCTGGCAGCAGGAGTGAAAGAGAGGAGCAGAGCACTGGGACCCGTTTGACAAAAACCCGCTTCCCACGGGAAAGTCTTTCTCCACGTGCAGACATGCTCCCAGGTGCCTGTGGCAAGGGGAAGGAAATGCATTACACTGACATGGAAGAGACCACAGGGCCCAGGCACAGTCTGAGCCCTTCTCTCATCCCGGCGGTTTTGCTAGCAGGAGGTCAACCCCAACGAACACAGCCCGGAGACCCCTGGGGCAAAAACGGCTTCCGACGAACAATACGTGCTTGCTGTGGAAAACCTATCCCAAGTGGGGTAGCCAGGTCAACAAAATGCCAAACACCCAGGTGTAAGAAACAACATTGCCCAGGCATGGTCTAAGCCCCTCACCTCATCCCCGTGCTTTGAGGAGCCGGAGGGACACCCGATCCCCACGGCTCTGAGACCCCTTTGCAAAAAGCCGGCTTCCCACGGAAACAGTTTTCCTGAGGTGCAGACCCTATCCCAAGTGGTTGTGGCAAGGTAAAGCAAATGCCCTCCACTTCTCTGGAAGAAACCACAGTGCCCAGCCATGTTCTAAGCCCTCCCATCCTCCCTGGGCTTCTAGCAACAGGAGTGAAAAGAGAGGAGGACAGCACTGGGACGCTTTGACAGAAACCGGCTTCCATGAGGAAGTCCTTCTCCACGTGCAGACATGCTCCCCAGTGCCTGTGGCAAGATGAAGGAAATACCATACACTGACCTGGAAGAGACCACAGGGCCCAGGCACAGTCTGAGCCCTTCCCTCATCCCGGCGGTTTTGCTAGCAGGAGTTCCACCACAACGAACACAGCCCGGAGACCCCCTGGGGCCCAAAGGGCTTCCGACGAATAATATGCTCTTGCTGTGGAAAACCTATCCCAAGAGGGGGGAGCCAGGTCAACAAAATGCCACACACCCAGGTGTAAGAAACAACATTGCCCAGGCACGGTCTAAGCTCCTCACCTCGTCCCTGTGCTTTGGGGAGCCGGAGGGACACCCGAGGCCCACGGCCCTGAGACCCCTTTGCAAAAAGCCGGCTTCCCACCGAAACAGTTTTCCTTAGGTACACACACTATCCCAAGTGGTTGTGGCAAGGTAAAGCAAATGCCCTCCACTTCTCTGGAAAAAACCACAGTGCCTAGCCATGTTCTAAGCCCTCCCATCCTCCCTGGGCTTCTGTCAGCAGGAGTGAAAAGAGAGGAGCAGAGCACTGGGACCCGTTTGACAAAAACCGGCTTCCCACGGGAAAGTCTTTCTCCACGTGCAGACATGCTCCCAGGTGCCTGTGGCAAGGGGAAGGAAATGCCATACACTGACCTGGAAGAGACCACAGGGCCCAGGCACAGTCTGAACCCTTCCCTCATCCTGGCGGTTTTGCTAGCAGGAGTTCAACCCAAACGAACACAGCCCGGAGTCCCTGAGGCAAAAACGGCTTCCGACGAACAAGAGGTGCTTGACTGGAAAACCTATCCCAAGTGGGGGTAGCCAGGTCAACAAAATGCCACACACCCAGGTGTAAGAAATAACATTGCCGAGGCATGGTCTAAGCCCCTCACCCTGTCCCTGTGCTTTGGGGAGCCGGAGGGAAAGCCGATCCCCACGGCACTGAGAACACTTTGCAAAAAGCCGGCTTCCCACGGAAAGAGTTTTCCTGAGGTGCAGACCGTATCCCAAGTGGTTGTGGAAAGGTGAAGCAAATGCCCTCCACTTCTCTGGAAGAAACCACAGTGCCCAGCCATGTTCTAAGCCCTCCCATCCTCCCTGGGCTTCTGGCAGCAGGAGTGAAAAGAGAGGAGCAGAGCACTGGGACGCGTTTGACAAAAACCGGCTTCCCACGGGAAAGTCTTTCTCCACGTGCAGACATGCTCCCAGGTGCCTGTGGCAAGGGGAAGGAAATGACATACACTGACCTGGAAGAGACCACAGGGCCCAGGCACAGACTGAACCCTTCCCTCATCCGGCGGTTTTGCTAGCAGGAGTTCAACCCCAACGAACACAACCCGGAGACCCCCTGGGGCAAAAACGGCTTCCGACGAACAAGAGGTGCTTGCTGTGGAAAACCTATCCCAAGTGGGAGTAGCCAGGTCAACGAAATGCCACACACCGAGGTGTAAGAAACAACATTGCCCAGGCACGGTCTAAGCCCCTCACCTCGTCCCTGTGCTTTGGGGAGCCGGCGGGACACCCGAGGCCCACGACCCTGAGACTCCTTTGCAAAAAGCCGGCTTCCCACGGGAACAGTTTTCCTGAGGTGCACACCCTATCCCAAGTGGTTGTGGCAAGGTAATGCAAATGCCCTCCACTTCTCTGGAAGAAACCACAGTGCGCAGCCATGTTCTAAGCCCTCCCATCCTCCCTGGGCTTCTGGCTGCAGGAGTGGAAAGAGAGGAGCAGGGCACTGGGACCCGTTTGAGAAAAACCGGCTTCCCACGGGAAAGTCTTTCTCCACGTGCAGACATGCTCTCAGTTGCCTGTGGCAAGGGGAAGGAAATGCCAAACACTGACCTGGAAGAGACCACAGGGCCCAGGCACAGTCTGAACCCTTCCCTCATCCCGGCAGTTTTGCTAGCATGAGTTCAACCCCAACGAACACAGCCCGGAGTCCCTGAGGCAAAAACGGCTTCCGACGAACAAGAGGTGCTTGCTGTGGAAAACCTATCCAAAGTGGGTGTAGCCAGGTCAACAAAATGCCACACACCCAGGTGTAAGAAACAACATTGCCCAGGCACGGTCTAAGCCCCTCACCTCGTCCCTGTGCTTTGGGGAGCCGGAGGGACACCCGAGGCCCACGGCCCTGAGACCCCTTTGCAAAAAGCCGGCTTCCCACGGAAACAGTTTTCCTGAGGTGCAGACCCTATCCCAAGTGGTTGTGGCAAGGTAATGCAAATGCCCTCCACTTCTCTGGAAGAAACCACAGTGCCCAGCCATGTTCTAAGCCCTCCCATCCTCCCTGGGCTTCTGGCAGCAGGAGTGAAACGAGAGGAGCAGAGCACTGGGACCCGTTTGACAAAAACTGGTTTCCCACGGGAAAGTCTTTCTCCACGTGCAGACATGCTCCCAGGTGCCTGTGGCAAGGGGAAGGAAATGCCATACACTGACCTGGAAGAGACCACAGGGCCCAGGCACAGTCTGAACCCTTCCCTCATCCGGCGGTTTTGCTAGCAGGAGTTCAACCCAAACGAACACAGCCCAGAGACCCTGAGGCAAAAACGGCTTCCGACGAACAAGAGGTGCTTGACTGGAAAACCTATCTCAAGTGGGGGTAGCCAGGTCAACAAAATGCCACAAACCCAGGTGTACGAAACAACATTGCCCAGGCACGGTCTAAGCCCCATACCTCATCCCTGTGCTTTGGGGAGCCGGAGGGACAGCCAAGCCCCTCGGCCCTGAGACCCCTTTGCAAAAAGCCGACTTCCCACGGAAACAGTTTTCCTGAGGGGCAGACCCTATCCCAAGTGGTTGTGGCAAGGTAAAGCAAATGCCCTCCACTTCTCTGGAAGAAACCACAGTGCCCAGCCATGTTCTAAGCCCTCCCATCCTCCCTGGGCTTCTGGCAGCAGGAGTGGAAAGAGAGGAGCAGGGCACTGGGACCCGTTTGAGAAAAACCGGCTTCCCACGGGAAAGTCTTTCTCCACGTGCAGACATGCTCCCAGGTGCCTGTGGCAAGGGGAAGGAAATGCCAGACACTGAACTGGAAGAGACCACAGGGCCCAGGCACAGTCTGAACCCTTCCCTCATCCCGGCAGTTTTGCTAGCATGAGTTCAACCCCAACGAACACAGCCCGGAGTCCCTGAGGCAAAAACGGCTTCCGACGAACAAGAGGTGCTTGCTGTGGAAAACCTATCCCAAGTGGGTGTAGCCAGGTCAACAAAATGCCACACACCCAGATGTAAGAAACAACATTGCCCAGGCATGGTCTAAGCCCCTCACCTCGTCCCTGTGCATTGGGGAGCCGGAGGGACACCCGAGGTCCATGGCCCTGAGACCCCTTTGCAAAAAGCCTGCTTCCCACGGAAACAGTTTTCCAGAGGTGCAGACCCTATCCCAAGTGGTTGTGGCAAGGTAATGCAAATGCCCTCCACTTCTCTGGAAGAAACCACAGTGCCCAGCCATGTTCTAAGCCCTCCCATCCTCCCTGGCCTTCTGGCAGCAGGAGTGAAAAGAGAGGAGCAGAGCACTGGGACCAGTTTGACAAAAACCCGCTTCCCACGGGAAAGTCTTTCTCCACGTGCAGACATGCTCCCAGGTGCCTGTGGCAAGGGGAAGGAAATGCCATACACTGACCTGGAAGAGACCACAGGGCCCAGGCACAGTCTGAACCCTTCCCTCAACCCGGCGGTTTTGCTAGCAGGAGTTCAACCCCAACGAACACAGCCCAGAGACCCTGAGGCAAAAACGGCTTCCGACGAACAAGAGGTGCTTGACTGGAAAACCTATCTCAAGTGGGGGTAGCCAGGTCAACAAAATGCCACAAACCCAGGTGTAAGAAACAACATTGCCCAGGCACGGTCTAAGCCCCATACCTCGTCCCTGTGCTTTGGGGAGCCGGAGGGACAGCCAAGCCCCTCGGCCCTGAGACCCCTTTGCAAAAAGCCGGCTTCCCACGTAAACAGTTTTCCTGAGGTGCAGACCCTATCCCAAGTGGTTGTGGCAAGGTAAAGCAAATGCCCTCCTCTTCTCTGGAAGAAACCACAGTGCCCAGTCATGTTCTAAGCCCTCCCATCCTCCCTGGGCTTCTGGCAGCAGGAGTGGAAAGAGAGGAGCAGGGCACTGGGACCCGTTTGAGAAAAACCGGCTTCCCACGGGAAAGTCTTTCTCCACGTGCAGACATGCTCCCAGGTGCCTGTGGCAAGGGGAAGGAAATGCCAGACACTGAACTGGAAGAGACCACAGGGCCCAGGCACAGTCTGAACCCTTCCCTCATCCCGGCAGTTTTGCTAGCATGAGTTCAACCCCAACGAACACAGCCCGGAGTCCCTGAGGCAAAAACGGCTTCCGACGAACAAGAGGTGCTTGCTGTGGAAAACTTATCCCAAGTGGGTGTAGCCAGGTCAACAAAATGCCACACAGCCAGGTGTAAGAAACAACATTGCCCAGGCACGGTCTAAGCCCCTCACCTAGTCCCTGTGCTTTGGGGAGCCGGCGGGACACCCGAGGCCCACGACCCTGAGACTCCTTTGCAAAAAGCCGGCTTCCCACGGAAACAGTTTTCCTGAGGTGCAGACCCTATCCCAAGTGGTTGTGGCAAGGTAATGCAAATGCCCTCCACTTCTCTGGAAGAAACCACAGTGCCCAGCCATGTTCTAAGCCCTCCCATCCTCCCTGGGCTTCTGACAGCAGGAGTGGAAAGAGAGGAGCAGAGCACTGGGACCCATTTGACAAAAACCGGCTTCCCACGGGAAAGTCTTTCTCCACGTGCAGACATGCTCCCAGGTGCCTGTGGCAAGGGGAAGGAAATGCCATACACTGACCTGGAAGAGACCACAGGGCCCAGGCACAGTCTGAACCCTTCCCTCATCCGGCGGTTTTGCTAGCAGGAGTTCAACCACAACGAACACAGCCCGGAGTCCCTGAGGCAAAAACGGCTTCCGACGAACAAGGGGTGCTTGCTGTGGAAAAAATATCCCAAGTGGGTGTAGCCAGGTCAACAAAATGCCACACACCCAGATGTAAGAAACAACATTGCCCAGGCACGGTCTAAGCCCCTCACCTCGTCCCTGTGCATTGGGGAGCCGGAGGGACACCCGAGGTCCATGGCCCTGAGACCCCTTTGCAAAAAGCCTGCTTCCCACGGAAACAGTTTTCCAGAGGTGCAGACCCTATCCCAAGTGGTTGTGGCAAGGTAATGCAAATGCCCTCCACTTCTCTGGAAGAAACCACAGTGCCCAGCCATGTTCTAAGCCCTCCCATCCTCCCTGGGCTTCTGACAGCAGGAGTGGAAAGAGAGGAGCAGAGCACTGGGACCCGTTTGACAAAAACCGGCTTCCCACGGGAAAGTCTTTCTCCACGTGCAGACATGCTCCCAGGTGCCTGTGGCAAGGGGAAGGAAATGCCATACACTGACCTGGAAGAGACCACAGGGCCCAGGCACAGTCTGAACCCTTCCCTCATCCCAGCGGTTTTGCTAGCAGGAGTTCAATCCCAATGAACACAGCCCGGAGACCCCTGGGGCAAAAACGGCTTCCGACGAACAAGAGGTGCTTGCTGTGGAAAACCTATCCCAAGTGGGAGTAGCCAGGTCAACGAAATGCCACACACCCAGGTGTAAGAAACAACATTGCCCAGGCACGGTCTAAGCCCCTCACCTCGTCCCTGTGCTTTGGGGAGCCGGAGGGACAGCCGAGGCCCACGGCCCTGAGACCCCTTTGCAAAAAGCTGGCTTCTCACGGAAACTGTTTTCCTGAGGTGCACACCCTATCCCAAGTGGTTGTGGCAAGGTAATGCAAATGCCCTCCACTTCTCTGGAAGAAACCACAGTGCCCAGCCATGTTCTAAGCCCACCCATCCTCCCTGGGCTTCTGGCAGCAGGAGTGAAAACAGAGGAGCAGAGCACTGGGACCCGTTTGACAAAAACCGGCTTCCCACGGGAAAGTCTTTCTCCACGTGAAGACATACACCCAGGTGCCTATGGCAAGGGGAACGAAATGCCATACACTGACCTGGAAGAGACCACAGGACCCAGGCACAGTCTGAACCCTTCAATCATCCCGGCGGTTTTGCTAGCAGGAGTTCAACCCCACCGGACACAGCCCGGAGACCCCTGGGGCAAAAAGGGCTTCCGACGAACAAGAGGTGCTTGCTGTGGAAAACCTATCCCAAGTGGGAGTAGCCAGGTCAACAAAATGCGACACACCCAGGTGTAAGAAACAACATTGCCCAGACACGGTCTAAGCCCCTAACCTCGTCCCTGTGCTTTGGGGAGCCGGAGGGACAGCCGACGCCCACGGCCCTGAGCCCCGTTGGGCAGGAAGCCTGCTTCCCACGGAAACAGCTTTCCTGAGGTGCAGACCCTCTCCCAAGGGCTGGTGGCAAGGGAAAGCAAATGCCATGCCCTTCTCTGGTAAAAACTCCAGTGCCCATCCATGTTGTAAGCCCTCCCCTCCTCCCTGGGCTTCTGGCAACAGGAGTCAAAAGAGAGGAGCACAGCACTGGGACCCGTTTGATGGAAACCGGCTTCCCACGAGGAAGTCCTTCTCCACGTGCAGACATGCTCCCCAGTGCCTGTGGCAAGGTGAAGGAAATGCCATACACTGACCTAGAAGAGACCACAGGGTCCATGCACAGTCTGAGACCTACCCTCATCCCGGAGGTTTTGCTAGCAGGAGTTCAACCCCAACGAACACAGACCGGAGACCCCCTGGGGCCCAAACGGCTTCCGACGAACAATATGGTCTTGCTGTGGAAATCCTATCCCAAGTGGGGGTAGCCAGGTCAACAAAATGCCACACACCCAGGTGGAAGAGACAACATAGCCCAGGCATGGTCTAAGCCCCTCACCACGTCCCTGTGCTCTGGGGAGCCGGAGGGAACCCCGAGGCCCACGGCCCTGAGGCCCGTTGGGCAGAAAGCCGGCTTCCCACGGAAACAGATTTCCTGAGGTGCAGAACCTATCCCAAGGAGTGGTGGCAAGGGAAAGCAAATGCCATCCCCTTCTCTGGAAGAAACGCCAGTGCCCAGGCATGCTTTAACCCCTCCCCTCCTCCACGGGCTTATGGCAGCAGGAGTGAAAAGAGAGGAGCACAGCACTAGGAGCGTTTGACAGAAACCGGCTTCCCACGAGGAAGTACTTCTCCACGTGCAGACATGCTCCCCATTGCCTGTGCCAAGGTGAAGGAAATGCCATACACTGACCTGGAATAGACCACAGGGCCCAGGCACAGTCTGAGCCCTTCCCTCATCCCGGCGGTTTTGCTAGCAGGAGTTCAACCCCAACAAACACAGCCCGGAGACCCCCTGTGGCCAAAACGTCTTCCGACTAACAATATACTCTTGCTGTGGAAATCCTATCCCAAGTGGGGGTAACCAGGTCAACAAAATGCCACACACCCAGGTGGAAGAAACAACATGGCCCAGGCATGGTCTAAGCCCATCACCTCGTCCCTGTGCTCTGGGGAGCCGGAAGGAACCCCGAGGCCCACGGCCCTGAGGCCCGTTGGGCAGGAAGCCGGCCTCCCACGGAAACAGCTCTCCTGAGGTGCAGACCCTCTCCCAAGGGCTGGTGGCAAGGGAAAGCAAATGCCATGCCCTTCTCTGGAAGATACCCCAGTGCCCAGCCATGTTCTAAGCCCTCCCCTCCTCCCTGGGCTTCTGGAAGCAGGAGTGAAAAGAGTTGCACAGCACTAGGACATGTTTGACAGAAACCGGCCTCCTACGAGTAAGTCCTTCTCCACGTGCAGACATGCTCCCCAGTGCCTGTGGCAAGGTGAAGGAAATGCCATACACTGACCTGGAAGAGACCACAGGGCCCAGGCACAGTCTGAGACCTTCCCTCATCCCGGCGGTTTTGCTAGCAGGAGTTCAACCCCAAGAACACAGCCCGGAGACCCCCTGGGGCCAAAACGTCTTCCGACTAACAGTATACTCTTGCTTTGGAAATCCTATCCCAAGTGGGGGTAGCCAGGTCAACAAAATGCCACACACCCAGGTGGAAGAAATAACATGGCCCATGCATGGTCTAAGCCCCTCACTTCGTCCCTGTGCTCTGGGGAGCCGGAGGAACCCCCGAGGCCCACGGCCCTGAGGCCCGTTGGGCAGGAAGCCTGCCTACCAGGGAAACAGCTTTCCTGAGGTGCAGACCCTCTCCCAAGGGCTGGTGTCAAGGGAAAGCAAATGCCATGCCCTTCTCTGGAAGAAACTCCAGTCCCCAGCCATGTTGTAAGCCCTCCCCTCCTCCCTGGGCATCTGGCAGCAGGAGTGAAAAGAGAGGAGCACAGCACTGGGACCCGTTTGATGGAAACCGGCTTCCCACGAGGAAGTCCTTCTCCACGTGCAGACATGCTCCCCAGTGCCTGTGGCAAGGTGAAGGAAATGCCATACACTGACCTGGAAGAGACCACAGGGCCCAGGCACAGTCTGAGACCTACATTCATCCCGGAGGTTTTGCTAGCAGGAGTTCAACCCCAAGAACACAGCCCGGAGACCCCCTGGGGCCAAAACGACTTCCGACTAACAATATGCTCTTGCTGTGGAAATCCTATCCCAAGTGGGGGTAGCCAGGTCAACAAAATGCCACACACCCAGGTGGAAGAGACAACATATCCCAGGCATGGTCTAAGCCCCTCACCTCGACCCTGTGCTCTGGGGAGCCGGAGTGACCCCGAGGCCAGCGGCCCTGAGGCCCGTTGGCAGAAAGCCGGCTTCCCACGGAAACAGCTTTCCTGAGTTGCAGACCCTATCCCAAGGGCTGGAGGCAAGGAAAAACAAATGCCATCCACTTCTCTGGAAGAAACCCCAGTGCCCAGCCATGTTCTAAGCCCTCCCCTCTTCCCTGGGCTTCTGGCTGCAGGAATGAAAAGAGAGGAGCACAGCACTGGGACCCGTTTGACAGAAACCGGCTTCCCACGAGGAAGTCATTCTCCACGTGCAGACATGCTCCCCAGTGCCTGTGGCAAGGTGAAGGAAATGCCATACCCTGACCTGGAAGAGACCACAGGGCCCAGGCACAGTCTGAGCCCTTCCCTCATCCCGGCGGTTTTGCTAGCAGGAGTTCAACCCCAACGAACACAGCCCGGAGACCCCCTGGGGCCCAAACAGCTTCCGACGAACAATATGCTCTTGCTGTGGAAAACCTACCCCAAGTGAGTGTAGCCAGGTCAAGAAAGTGCTAAACACTCAGGTGGAAGAAAAAACATGGCGCAGGCATGGTCTAAGCCCCTGACCTCGTCCCTGTGCTCTGGGGAGCCGGAGGGTACCCCGAGGCCCACGGCCCTGAGGCCCGGTGGGCAGGAAGCCGGCCTCCCACGGAAACAGATTTCCTGAGGTGCAGACCCTCTCTCAAGGGCTGGTGGCAAGGGAAAGCAAATGCCATGCCCTTCTCTGGAAGAAACTCCAGTGCCCAGCCATGTTGTAAGCCCTCCCCTCCTCCCTGGGCATCTGGCAGCAGGAGTGAAAAGAGAGGAGCAAAGCACTGGGACCCGTTTGATGGAAACCGGCTTCCCACGAGGAAGTCCTTCTCCACGTGCAGACATGCTCCCCAGTGCCTGTGGCAAGGTGAAGGAAATGCCATACACTGACCTGGAAGAGACCACAGGGCCCAGGCACAGTCTGAGACCTACCCTCATCCCGGAGGTTTTGCTAGCAGGAGTTCAACCCCAACGAACACAGCCCGGAGAACCCCTGGGGCCAAAACGGCTTCCAACTAACAATATACTCTTGCTGTGGAAATCCTATCCCAAGTGGGGGTAGCCAGGTCAACAAAATGCCACACACCCAGGTGGAAGAGACAACATGGCCCAGGCATGGTCTAAGCACCTCACCTCGTCCCTGTGCTCTGGGGAGCCGGAGGGAACCCCGAGGCCCACAGCCCTGAGGCCCGTTGGGCAGAAAGCCGGCTTCCCACGGAAACAGATTTCCTGAGGTGCAGAACCTATCCCAAGGAGTGGTGGCAAGGGAAAGCAAATGCCATCCCCTTCTCTGGAAGAAACGCCAGTGCCCAGGCATGCTTTAACCCCTCCCCTCCTCCATGGGCTTATGGCAGCAGGAGTGAAAAGAGAGGAGCACAGCACTAGGAGCGTTTGACAGAAACCGGCCTCCCACAAGGAAGTCCTTCTCCACGTGCAGACATGCTCCCCAGTGCCTGTGGCAAGGTGAAGGAAATGCCATACACTGACCTGGAATAGACCACAGGGCCCAGGGACAGTCTGAGCCTTTCCCTCATCCCGACAGTTTTGCTAGCAGTAGTTCAACCCCAAGGAACACAGCCCGGAGACCCCCTGGGGCCAAAACGTCTTCCGACTAACAATATACTCTTGCTGTGGAAATCCTATCCCAAGGGGGGGCAGCCAGGTCAACAAAATGCCACACACCCAGGTGGAAGAGACAACATGGCCCAGGCGTGGTCTAAGCCCATCACCTCGTCCCTGTGCTCTGGGGAGCCGGAGGGTCCCCCGAGGCCCACGGCCCGGAGGTCCGTTGGGTAGAAAGCCGACTTCTCACGGAAACAGATTTCCTGAGGTGCAGACCCTATCCCAAGGGCTGGTGGCAAGGGAAAGCAAATGCCATCCCCTTCTCTGGAAGAAACCCCAGTGCCCAGCCATGTTCTAAGCCCTCCCATCCTCCCTGGGCTTCTGGCAGTTGGAGTGAAAAGAGAGGAGCACAGCACTGGGACCCGGTTGACAGAAACAGGCTTCCCACGAGGAAGTCATTCTCCACGTGCAGACATGCTCCCCAGTGCCTGTGGCAACGTGAAGGAAATGCCATACACTGACCTGGAAGAGAGCACAGGGCTCAGGCCCAGTTGGAGCCTTTCCCTCATCCCGGCAGTTTTGCTAGCAGGACTTCAACCCCAACGAACACAGCCCGGAGACCCCCTGGGGCCAAAACGTCTTCCGACTAACAATATACTCTTGCTGTGGAAATCCTATCCCAAGTGGGGGCAGCCAGGTCAACAAAATGCCACACACCCAGGTGGAAGAAACAACATGGCCCAGGCATGGTCTAAGCCCCTCACCTCGTCCCTGTGCTCTGGGGAGCCGGAGGGACCCCCGAGGCCCACGGGCTTGAGGCCCGTTGGGCAGAAAGCCGGCTTCCCACGGAAACAGCTTTCCTGAGGTGCAGACCCTATCCCAAGGGCTGGTGGCAAGGGAAAGCATATGCCATCCCCTTCTCTGGAAGAAACCGCAGTGCCCAGCCATGTTCTAAGCCCTCCCCTCCTCCCTGGGCTTCTGGCAGCAGGAGTGAAAAGAGAGGAGCACAGCACTGGGACCCGTTTGACAGAAACCGGCTTCCCACGAGGAAGTCCTTCTCCACGTGCAGACATGCTCCCCAGTGCCTGTGGCAAGGTGAAGGAAATGCCATACACTGACCTGGAAGAGACTACAGGGCCCAGGCACAGTCTGAGCCCTTCCCTCATCCCGGCGGTTTTGCTAGCAGGAGTTCAACCCCAGCGAACACAGCCCGGAGACCACCTGGGGCCCAAATTTCTTCCGACTAACAATATGTTCTTGCTGTGGAAATCTAATCCCAAGTGGGGGTAGCCAGGTCAACAAAATGCCACACACCCAGGTGGAAGAAACAACATGGCCCAGGAATGGTCTAAGCCCCTTACCTCGTCCCTGTGCTTTGGGGAGCCGGAGCGACCCCCGAGGCACACGGCCCGGAGGCCCGTTGGGCAGAAAGCCGGCTTCCCACGGAAACAGCTTTCCTGAGGTGCAGACCCTATCCCAAGGGCTGGTGGCAAGGGAAAGAAAATGCCATGCCCTTCTCTGGAAGAAACTCCAGTTCCCAGACATGTTGTAAGCCCTCCCCTCCTCCCTGGGCTTCTGGCAGCAGGAGTGAAAAGAGAGGAGCACAGCACTGGGACTCGTTTGATGGAAACCGGCTTCCCACGAGGAAGTCCTTCTCCACGTGCAGACATGCTCCCCAGTGCCTGTGGCAAGGTGAAGGAAATGCCATACACTGACCTGGAAGAGACCACAGGGCCCAGGCACAGTCTGAGACCTACCCTCATCCCGGAGGTTGTGGTAGCAGGAATTCAACCCCAACGAACACAGCCCGGAGACACCCTGGGGCCAAAACGGCTTCCAACTAACAATATACTCTTGCTGTGGAAAAACAATCCCAAGTGGGGGTAGCCAGGTCAACAAAATGCCACACACCCAGGCGGAAGAGACAACATGACCCAGGCATGTTCTAAGCCCCTCACCTCGTCCCTGTGCTTTGGGGAGCCGGAGGGACCCCCGAGGCCCACGGCCCTGAGGCCCGTTGGGCAGAAAGCCGGCTTCCCACGGAAACAGCTTTCCTGAGGTGCAGACCCTATCCCAAGGGGTGGTGGCAAGGGAAAGCAAATGCCATCCCCTTCTCTGGAAGAAACCCCAGTGCCCAGCCATGTTCTAAGCCCTCACCTCCTCCCTGGGCTTATGGTAGCAGGAGTGAAAAGAGAGGAGCACAGCACAGGGACCCATTTGACAGAAACCGGCTTCCCACGAGGAACTCCTTCTCCACGTGCAGACATGCTCCCCAGTGCCTGTGGCAATGTGAAGGAAATGCCATACACTGACCTGGAAGAGACCACAAGGCCCAGGCACAGTCTGAGCCCTTCCCTCATCCCGGCGGTTTTGCTAGCAGGAGTTCATCCCCAAGAAACACAGCACAGAGACCCCCTGGGGCCCAAACGGCTTCCGACTAACAATATGCTCTTGCTGTGGAAATCCTATCCCAAGTGGGGGTAACCAGGTCAACAAAATGCCACACACCCAGGTGGAAGAAACAACATGGCCCAGGCATGGTCTAAGCCCCTCACCTCGTCCCTGTGCTCTGGGGAGCCGGAGGGACCCCCGAGGCCCACGGCCCGGAGGCCCGTTGGGCAGAAAGCCGGCTTCCCACGGAAACAGCTTTCCTGAGCTGCAGACCCTATCCCAAGGGCTGGTGGCAAGGGAAAGCAAATGCCATCCCCTTCTCTGGAAGAAACCCCAGTGCCCAGCCATGTTGTAAGCCTTCCCCTCCTTCCTGGGCTTCTGGCAGCAGGAGTGAAAAGAGAGGAGCACAGCACTGGGACCCTTTTGACAGAAACCGGCTTCCCACGAGGAAGTCCTTCTCCACGTGCAGACATGCTCCCCAGTGCCTGTGGCAAGGTGAAGGAAATGCCATACACTGACCTGGAATAGACCACAGGGCCCAGGCACAGTCTGAGCCTTTCCCTCATCCCGGCGGTTTTGCTAGCAGGAGTTCAACCCCAACGAACACAGCCCGGAGACCCCCTGTGGCCAAAACGTCTTCCAACTAACAATATACTCTTGCTGTGGAAATCCTATCCCAAGTGGGGGTAGCCAGGTCAATAAAATGCCACACACCCAGGTGGAAGAAACAACATGGCCCAGGCATGGTCTAATCCCGTCACCTCGTCCCTGTGCTCTGGGGAGCCGGAGGGAACCCCGAGGCCCCCGGCCCTGAGGCCCGTTGGGCAGGAAGCCGGCTTCCCACGGAAACAGGTTTCCTGAGGTGCAGACCCTATCCCAAGGGCTGGTGGCAAGGGAAAGCAAGTGCCATCACCTTCTCTGGAAGAAACGCCAGTGCCCAGTCATGCTTTAACCCCTCCCCTCCTCCATGGGCTTATGGCAGCAGGAGTGAAAAGAGAGGAGCACAGCACTAGGAGCGTTTGACAGAAACCGGCTTCCCACGAGGAAGTACTTCTCCACGTGCAGACATGCTCCCCAGTTCCTGTGCCAAGGTGAAGGAAATGCCATACACTGACCTGGAAGAGACCACAGGGCCCAGGTACAGTCTGAGACCTACCCTCATCCCGGAGGTTTTGGTAGCAGTAGTTCATCCCCAAGGAACACAGCACGGAGACCCCCTGGGGCCCAAACGGCTTCCGACTAACAATATGCTCTTGATGTGGAAATCCTATCCCAAGTGGGGGTAACCAGGTCAACAAAATGCCACACACCCAGGTGGAAGAAACAACATGGCCCAGGCATGGTCTAAGCCCCTCACCTCGTCCCTGTGCTCTGGGGAGCCAGAGGGACCCCCGAGGCCCACGGCCCTGAGGCCCGTTGGGCAGAAATCCGGCTTCCCACGGAAACAGTTTCCTGAGGTGCAGACCCTATACCAAGGGCTGGTGGCAAGGGAAAGCAAATGCCATCCCCTTCTCTGGAAGAAACCCCAGTGCCCAGCCATGTTCTAAGCCCTCACCTCCTCCCTGGGCTTATGGTAGCAGGAGTGAAAAGAGAGGAGCACAGCACAGGGACCCGTTTGACAGAAACCGGCTTCCCACGAGGAAGTCATTCTCCACGTGCAGACATGCTCCCCAGTGCCTGTGGCAATGTGAAGGAAATGCCATACACTGAACTGGAAGAGACCACAGGGCCCAGGCACAGTCTGAGACCTTCCCTCATCCCCACGGTTTTGCTAGCAGGAGTTCAACCACAAGAACACAGCCCGGAGACCCCCTGGGGCCAAAACAGCTTCCGACTAACAATATGCTATTGCTGTGGAAATCCTATCCCAAGTGGGGGTAACCAGGTCAACAAAATGCCACACACCCAGGTGGAAGAAACAACATGGCCCAGGCATGGTCTAAGCCCGTCACCTTGTCCCTGTGCTCTGGGGAGCCAGAGGGACCCCCGAGGCCCACGGCCCTGAGGCCCGTTGGGCAGAAATCCGGCTTCCCACGGAAACAGTTTCCTGAGGTGCAGACCCTATACCAAGGGCTGGTGGCAAGGGAAAGCAAATGCCATCCCCTTCTCTGGAAGAAACCCCAGTGCCCAGCCATGTTGAAAGTCCTCCCCTCCTCCCTGGGCTTCTGGCAGCAGGAGTGAAAAGAGAGGAGCACAGCACTGGGACCCGTTTGACAGAAACCGGCTTCCCACGAGGAAGTCCTTCTCCACGTGCAGACATGCTCCCCAGTGCCTGTGGCAAGGTGAAGGAAATGCCATAACCTGACATGGAAGAGACCACAGGGCCCAGGCACAGTCTGAGCCCTTCCCTCATCCCGGCGGTTTTGCTAGCAGGAGTTCAACCCCAACGAACACAACCCGGAGACCCCCTGGGGCCCAAACGGCTTTCGATGAACAATATGCTCTTGCTGTGGAAAACCTACCCCAAGTGGGGTAGCCAGGTCAACAAACTGCTAAACACCCAGGTGGAAGAAACAATATGGCCCTGGCATGGTCTAAGCCCCTCACCTCGTCCCTGTGCTCTGGGGAGCCGGAGGGACCCCCGAGGCCCACGGCCCTGAGGCCCGTTGGGCAGAAAGCCGGCTTCCCACGGAAACAGTTTCCTGAGGTGCAGACCCTATCCCAAGGGCTGGTGGCAAGGGAAAGCAAATGCCATCCCCTTCTCTGGAAGAAACCCCAGTGCCCAGCCATGTTGAAAGTCCTCCGCTCCTCCCTGGGCTTCTGGCAGCAAGAGTGAAAAGAGAGGAGCACAGCACTGGGACCCGTTTGACAGAAACCGGCTTCCCACGAGGAAGTCCTTCTCCACGTGCAGACATGCTCCCCAGTGCCTGTGGCAAGGTGAAGGAAATGCCATACCCTGACCTGGAAGAGACCACAGTGCCCAGGCACAGTCTGAGCCCTTCCCTCATCCCGGCGGTTTTGCTAGCAGGAGTTCAACCCCAACGAACACAACCCGGAGACCCCCTGGGGCCCAAACGGCTTTCGATGAACAATATGCTCTTGCTGTGGAAAACCTACCCCAAGTGGGGTAGCCAGGTCAATAAACTGCTAAACACCCAGGTGGAAGAAACAATAAGGCCCTGGCATGGTTTAAGCCCCTCACCTCGTCCCTGTGCTCTGGGGAGCCGGAGGGACCCCCGAGGCCCACGGCCCTGAGGCCCGTTGGGCAGAAAGCCGGCTTCCCACGAAAACAGCTTTCCTGAGGTGCAGACCCTATCCCAAGGGCTGGTGGCAAGGGAAAGCAAATGCCATCCCCTTATCTGAAAGAAACCCCAGTGCCTAGCCATGTTCTAAGCCCTCCCCTCCTCCCTGGGCTTCTGGCAGCAGGAGTGAAAAGAGAGATGCACAGCACTGGGACCCGTTTGACGGAAACCGGCCTCCCACGAGGAAGTCTTTCTCCACGTGCAGACATGCTCCCCATTGCCTGTGGCAAGGTGAAGGAAATGCCATACACTGACCTGGAATAGACCACAGGGCCCAGGCACAGTCTGAGCCCTTCCCTCATCCTGGCGGTTTTGCTAGCAGGAGTTCAACCCCAACGAACACAGCCCGGAGACCCCCTGTGGCCAAAACGTCTTCCAACTAACAATATACTCTTGCTGTGGAAATCCTATCCCAAGTGGGGGTAGCCAGGTCAATAAAATGCCACACACCCAGGTGGAAGAAACAACATGGCCCAGGCATGGTCTAAGCCCGTCACCTCGTCCCTGTGCTCTGGGGCGCCGGAGGGAACCCCGAGGCCCCCGGCCCTGAGGCCCGTTGGGCAGGAAGCCGGCCTCCCACGGAAACAGCTTTCCTGAGGTGCAGACCCTATCCCAAGGGCTGGTGGCAAGGGAAAGCAAATGCCATGCCCTTCTCTGGAAGAAACTCCAGTGCCCAGCCATGTTGTAAGCCCTCCCCTCCTCCCTGGGCTTCTGGCAGCAGGAGTGAAAAGAGAGGAGCACAGCACTGGGACCCGTTTGATGGAAACCGGCTTCCCACGAGGAAGTCCTTCTCCACGTGCAGACATGCTCCCCAGTGCCTGTGGCAAGGTGAAGGAAATGCCATACACTGACCTGGAAGAGACCACAGGGCCCAGGCACAGTCTGAGCCCTTCCCTCATCCCGGCAGTTATGCTAGCAAGAGTTCATCCCCAAAGGACACAGCACGGAGACCCCCTGGGGCCCAAACGGCTTCCGACTAACAATATGCTCTTGCTGTGGAAATCCTATCGCAAGTGGGGGTAGCCAGGTCAACAAAATGCCACACACCTAGGTGGAAGAAACAACATGGCCCAGGCATGGTCTAAGCCCCTCACCTCGTCCCTGTGCCCTGGGGAGCCGGAGGGACCCCGAAGCACCATGGCCCTGAGGCCCGTTGGGCAGAAAGCCGGCTTCCCACGGAAACAGATTTCCTGAGGTGCAGACCCTATCCCAAGGGCTGGTGGCAAGGGAAAGCAAGTGCCATCCCCTTCTCTGGAAGAAACCCCAGTGCCCAGCCATGTTCTAAGCCCTCACCTCCTCCCTGGGCTTATGGTAGCAGGAGTGAAAAGAGAGGAGCACAGCACAGGGACCCGTTTGACAGAAACCGGCTTCCCACGAGGAAGTCCTTCTCCACGTGCAGACATGCTCCCCAGTGCCTGTGGCAATGTGAAGGAAATGCCATACACTGACCTGGAAGAGACCACAGGGCCCAGGCACAGTCTGAGCCCTTCCCTCATCCCGGTGGTTTTGCTAGCAGGAGTTCAACCCCAAGAATACAGCCCGGAGACCCCCTGGGGCCCAAACGGCTTCCGACTAACAATATGCTCTTGCTGTGGAAATCCTATCCCAAGTGGGGGTAACCAGGTCAACAAAATGCCACACACCCAGGTGGAAGAAACAACATGGCCCAGGCATGGTCTAAGCCCGTCACCTTGTCCCTGTGCTCTGGGGAGCCAGAGGGACCCCCGAGGCCCACGGCCCTGAGGCCCGTTGGGCAGAAATCCGGTTTCCCACGGAAACAGTTTCCTGAGGTGCAGACCCTATACCAAGGGCTGGTGGCAAGGGAAAGCAAATGCCATCCCCTTCTCTGGAAGAAACCCCAGTGCCCAGCCATGTTGAAAGTCCTCCCCTCCTCCCTGGGCTTCTGGCAGCAGGAGTGAAAGAGAGGAGCACAGCACTGGGACCCGTTTGACAGAAACTGGCTTCCCACGAGGAAGTCCTTCTCCACGTGCACACATGCTCCCCAGTGCCTGTGGCAAGGTGAAGGAAATGCCATACCCTGACCTGGAAGAGACCACAGGGCCCAGGCACAGTCTGAGCCCTTCCCTCATCCCGGCGGTTTTGGTAGCAGGAGTTCAACCCCAACGAACACAACCCGGAGACCCCCTGGGGCCCAAACGGCTTTCGATGAACAATATGCTCTTGCTGTGGAAAACCTACCCCAAGTGGGGTAGCCAGGTCAACAAACTGCTAAACACCCAGGTGGAAGAAACAATAAGGCCCTGGCATGGTCTAAGCCCCTCACCTCGTCCCTGTGCTTTGGGGAGCCGGAGGGACCCCCGAGGCCCACGGCCCTGAGGCCCGTTAGGCAGAAAGCCGGTGTCCCACGGAAACAGCTTTCCTGAGGTGCAGACCCTATCCCAAGGGGTGGTGGCAAGGGAAAGCAAATGCCATCCCCTTCTCTGGAAGAAACCACAGTGCCCAGCCATGTTCTAAGCCCTCCCATCCTCCCTGGGCTTCTGGCAGCAGGAATGAAAAGAGAGGAGCACAGCACTGGGACCCGTTTGACAGAAACCGGCCTCCCACGAGGAAGTCCTTCTCCACGTGCAGAAATGCTCCCCCGTGCCTGTGGCAAGGTGAAGGAAATGCCATACACTGACCTGGAAGAGACCACAGGGCCCAGACACAGTATGAGCCCTTCCCTCATCCTGGTGGTTTTGCTAGCAGAAGTTCAACCCCAAGAATACAGCCCAGAGACCCCCTGGGGCCCAAACTGCTTCCGACTAACAATATGCTCTTGTTGTGGAAATCCTATCCCAAGTGGGGGTAGCCAGGTCAACAAAATGCCACACAACCAAGTGGAAGAAACAACATGGCCCAGGCATGGTTTAAGCCCCTCACCTCGTCCCTGTGCTCTGGGGAGCCTGAGGGACCTCGAGACCAATGGCTCTGAGGCCCGTTGGCAAAAAGCCGGTTTCCCAAGGAAACAGCTTTCCTGAGGTGCAGACCCTATCCCAAGGGCTGGTGGCAAGGGAAAGCAAATGCCATCCCCTTCTCTGGAAGAAACCCCAGTGCCCAGCCATGCTTTAACCCCTCCCCTCCTCCATGGGCTTCTGGCAGCAGGAGTGAAAAGAGAGGAGCACAGCACTAGGAGCGTTTGACAGAAACCGGCTTCCCAAGAGGAAGTCCTTCTCCACGTGCAGACATGCTCCCCAGTGCCTGTGCCAAGGTGAAGGAAATGCCATACACTGACCTGGAAGAGACCACAGGGCCCAGGCACAGTCTGAGCCCTTCCCTCATCCCGGTGGTTTTGCTAGCAGGAATTCAAACCCAAGAACACAGCCCGGAGACCCCCTGGGGCCAAAACAGCTTCAGACTAACAATATACTCTTGCTGTGGAAATCCTATCCCAAGTGGGGGTAACCAGGTCAACAAAATGCCACACACCCAGGTGGAAGAAACAACATGGCCCAGGCATGGTCTAAGCCCCTCACCTCGTCCCTGTGCTCTGGGGAGCCGGAGGGACCCCCGAGGCCCACGGCCCTGAGGCCCGTTGGGCAGGAAGCCGGCCTCCCACGGAAATAGCTTTCCTGAGGTGCAGACCCTCTCCCAAGGGCTGGTGGCAAGGGAAAGCAAATGCCATCCCCGTCTCTGGAAGAAACCAAAGTGCCCAGGCATGTTCTAAGCCCTCCCCTCCTCCCTGGGCTTCTGGCAGCAGGAGTGAAAAGAGAGATGCACAGCACTGGGACCGTTTGACAGAAACAGGCTTCCCACGAGGAAGTCCTTCTCCACGTACAGACATGCTCCCCAGTGCCTTTGGCAAGGTGTAGGAAATGCCATACACTGACCTGGAAGAGACTACAGGGCCCAGGCACAGTCTGAGCCCTTCCCTCATCCCGGCGGTTTTGCTAGCAGGAGTTCAACCCCAAGAACACAGCCCGGAGACCCCCTGGGGCCAAAACTTCTTCCAACTAAGAATATACTCTTGCTGTGGAAATCCTATCCCAAGTGGGGGTAGCCAGGTCAATAAAAGGCCACACACCCAGGTGGAAGAAACAACATGGCCCAGGCATGGTCTAAGCCCGTCACCTCGTCCCTGTGCTCTGGGGAGCCGGAGGGACCCCCGAGGCCCACGGCCCTGAGGCCCGTTGGGCAGGAAGCCGGCCTCCCACGGAAACAGCTTTCCTGAGGTGCAGACCCTCTCCCAAGGGCTGGTGGCAAGGGAAAGCAAATGCCATCCCCTTCTCTGGAAGAAACTCCAGTGTCCAGCCATGTTGTAAGCCCTCCCCTCCTCCCTGGGCTTCTGGCAGCAGGAGTGAAAAGAGAGGAGCACAGCACTGGGACCCGTTTGATGGAAACCGTCTTTCCACGAGGAAGTCCTTCTCCACGTGCACACATGCTCCCCAGTGCCTGTGGCAAGGTGAAGGAAATGCCATACCCTGACCTGGAAGAGACCACAGGGCCCAGGCACAGTCTGAGACCTACCCTCATCCCGGAGGTTTTGCTAGCAGGAGTTCAACCCCACGAACACAGACCAGAGACTCCCTGGGGCCCAAACGGCTTCTGACGAACAATATGGTCTTGCTGTGGAAATCCTATCCCAAGTGGGGGTAGCCAGGTCAACAAAATGCCACACACCCAGGTGGAAGAGACAACATGGCCCAGGCATGGTCTAAGCCCCTCACATCGTCCCTGTACTCTGGGGAGCCGGAGGGAACCCCGAGGCCCACAGCCCTGAGGCCCGTTGGGCAGAAAGCCGGCTTCCCACGGAAACAGATTTCCTGAGGTGCAGAACCTATCCCAAGGGCTGGTGGCAAGGGAAAGCAAATGCCATCCCCTTCTCTGGAAGAAACGCCAGTGCCCAGTCATGCTTTAACCCCTCCCCTCCTCCATGGGCTTATGGCAGCAGGAGTGAAAAGAGAGGAGCACAGCACTAGGAGCGTTTGACAGAAACCGGCTTCCCACGAGGAAGTCCTTCTCCACGTGCAGACATGCTCCCCAGTGCCTGTGCCAAGGTGAAGGAAATGCCATACACTGACCTGGAAGAGACCACAGGGCCCAGGTACAGTCTGAGACCTACCCTCATCCCGGAGGTTTTGGTAGCAGGAGTTCATCCCCAAGGAACACAGCACGGAGACCCCCTGGGGCCCAAACGGCTTCCGACTAACAATATGCTCTTGATGTGGAAATCCTATCCCAAGTGGGGGTAACCAGGTCAACAAAATGCCACACACCCAGGTGGAAGAAACAACATGGCCCAGGCATGGTCTAAGCCCCTCACCTCGTCCCTGTACTCTGGGGAGCCGGAGGGACCCCCGAGGCCCACGGTCCTGAGGCCCGTTGGGCAGAAAGCCGGCTTCCCACGGAAACAGCTTTCCTGAGGTGCAGACCGTATCCCAAGGGCTGGTGGCAAGGGAAAGCAAATGCCATCCCCTTCTCTGGAAGAAACCCCAGTGCCCAGCCATGTTGTAAGCCTTCCCCTCCTACCTGGGCTTCTGGCAGCAGGAGTGAAAAGAGAGGAGCACAGCACTGGGACCCTTTTGACAGAAACCGGCTTCCCACGAGGAAGTCCTTCTCCACGTGCAGACATGCTCCCCAGTGCCTGAGGCAAGCTGAAGGAAATGCCATACACTGACCTGGAAGAGACCACAGGGCCCAGGCACAGTCTGAGCCCTTCCCTCATCCCGGTGGTTTTGCTAGCAGGAGTTCAACCCCAAGAACACAGCCCGGAGACCCCCTGCGGCCAAAACAGCTTCCCACTAACAATATGCTATGGTGTGGAAATCCTATTCCAAGTGGGGGTAACCAGGTCAACAAAATGCCACACACCCAGGTGGAAGAAACAACATGGCCCAGGCATGGTCTAAGCCCCTCACCTCGTCCCTGTGCTCTGGGGAGCCGGAGGGACCCCCGAGGCCCACTGCCCTGAGGCCCGTTGGGCAGGAAGCCGGCCTCCCACGGAAACAGCTTTCCTGAGATTCAGACCCTCTCCCAAGGGCTGGTAGCAAGAGAAAGCAAATGCCATGCCCTTCTCTGGAAGAAACTCCAGTTCCCAGCCATGTTGTAAGCCCTCCCCTCCTCCCTGGGCTTCAGGCAGGAGGAGTGAAAAGAGAGGAGCACAGCACTGGGACCCTTTTGACAGAAACCGGCTTCCCACGAGGAAGTCCTTCTCCACGTGCAGACATGCTCCCCAGTGCCTGTGGCAAGGTGAAGGAAATGCCATACACTGACCTGGAAGAGACCACAGGGCCCAGGCACAGTCTGAGACCTACCCTCATCCCGGAGGTTTTGGTAGCAGGAGTTCATCCCCAAGAACACCGCCCAGAGACCCCCTGGGGCCAAAACAGCTTCTGACTAACAATGTGCTATTGCTGTGGAAATCCTATCCCAAGTGGAGGTAGCCAGGTCAACAAAATGCCACACACCCTGGTGGAAGAGACAACATGGCCCAGGCATGGCCTAAGCCCCTCACCTCGTCCCTGTGCTCTGGGGAGCCGGAGGGACCCCCGAGGCCCACGGCCCTGAGGCCCGTTGGGCAGAAACCCGGCTTCCCACGGAAACAGCTTTCCTGAGGTGCAGACCCTATCCCAAGGGCTGGTGGCAAGGGAAAGCAAATGCCATCCCCTTCTCTGGAAGAAACCCCAGTGCCCAGCCATGTTGAAAGTCCTCCCCTCCTCCCTGGGCTTCTGGCAGCAGGAGTGAAAAGAGAGGAGCACAGCACTGGGACCCGTTTGACAGAAACCGGCTTCCCACGCGGAAGTCCTTCTCCACGTGCAGACATGTTCCCCAGTGCCTGTGGCAAGGTGAAGGAAATGCCATACAGTGACCTGGAAGAGACCACAGGGCCCAGGCACAGTCTGAACCCTTCCCTCATCCCGGCGGTTTTGCTAGCAGGAGTTCAACCCCAAGGAACACAGACCGGGGACGCCCTGGGGCCCAAACGGCTTCCGACTAACAATATGCTCTTGCTGTGGAAATCCTATCCCAAGTGGAGGTAGCCAGGTCAACAAAATGCCACACAACCAAGTGGAAGAAACAACATGGCCCAGGCATGGTCTAAGCCCCTCACCTCGTCCCTGTGCTTTGGGGAGCCGGAGGGACCCCCGAGGCACACGGCCCGGAGGCCCGTTGGGCAGAAAGCCGGCTTCCCACGGAAACAGCTTTCCTGAGGTGCAGACCGTATCCCAAGGGCTGGTGGCAAGGGAAAGCAAATGCCATCCCCTTCTCTGGAAGAAACCCCAGTTCCCAGCCATGTTGAAAGTCATCCCCTCCTCCCTGGGCTTCTGGCAGCAGGAGTGAAAGAGAGGAGCACAGCCCTGGGACCCGTTTGAGAGAAACCGGCTTCCCACGAGGAAGTCCTTCTCCACGTGCAGACATGCTCCCCAGTGCCTGTGGCAAGGTGAAGGAAATGCCATACACTGACCTGGAAGAGACCACAGGGCCCAGGCACAGTCTGAGCCCTTCCCTCATCCCAGGGGTTTTGCTAGCAGGAGTTCAACCCGAAGAACACAGCCCGGAGACCCCCTGGGGCCAAAACGTCTTCCAACTAACAATATACTCTTGCTGTGGAAATCCTATCCCAAGTGGGGGTAGCCAGGTCCATAAAATGCCACACACCCAGGTGGAAGAAACAACATGGCCCAGGCATGGTCTAAGCCCCTCACCTCGTCCCTGTGCTCTGGGGAGCCGGAGGGACCCCCGAGGCCCACGGTCCTGAGGCCCGTTGGGCAGGAAGCCGGCCTCCCACGGAAACAGCTTTCCTGAGGTGCAGACCCTCTCCCAAGGGCTGGTGGCAAGGGAAAGCAAATGCCATCCCCTTCTCTGGAAGAAACGCCAGTGCCCAGCCATGTTGTAAGCCTTCCCCTCCTTCATGGGCTTCTGGCAGCAGGAGTGAAAAGAGAGGAGCACAGCACTGGGACCCTTTTGACAGAAACCGGCTTCCCACGAGGAAGTCCTTCTCCACGTGCAGACATGCTCCCCAGTGCCTGTGGCAAGCTGAAGGAAATGCCATACACTGCCCTGGAAGAGACCACATCGCCCAGGCACAGTCTGAGCCCTTCCCTCATCCCGGTGGTTTTGCTAGCAGGAGTTCAACCCCAAGAACACAGCCCGGAGACCCCCTGGGGCCAAAACAGCTTCTGACTAACAATGTGCTATTGCTGTGGAAATCCTATCCCAAGTGGAGGTAGCCAGGTCAAGAAAATGCCACACACCCTGGTGGAAGAGACAACATGGCCCAGGCATGGCCTAAGCCCCTCACCTCGTCCCTGTGTTCTGGGGAGCCGGAGGGACCCCCGAGGCCCACGGCCCTGAGGCCCGTTGGGCAGAAAGCCGGCTTCCCACGGAAACATCTTTCCTGAGGTGCAGACCCTATCCCAAGGGCTGGTGGCAAGGGAAAGCAAATGCCATCCCCTTCTCTGGAAGAAACCCCAGTGCCCAGCCATGTTGAAAGTCCTCCCCTCCTCCCTGGGCTTCTGGCAGCAGGAGTGAAAAGAGAGGAGCACAGCACTGGGACCCGTTTGACGGAAACCGGCTTCCCACGAGGAAGTCCTTCTCCACGTGCAGACATGCTCCCCAGTGCCTGTGGCAAGGTGAAGGAAATGCCATACACTGACCTGGAAGAGACCACAGGGCCCAGGCACAGTCTGAGCCCTTCCCTCATCCCCACGGTTTTGCTAGCAGGAGTTCAACACCAAGGAACACAGACCGGAGACCCCCTGGGGCAAAAGGGCTTATGACTAACAATATGCTCTTGCTGTGGAAATCCTATCCCAAGTGGAGGTAGCCAGGTCAACAAAATGCCACACACCCTGGTGGAAGAGACAACATGGCCCAGGCATGGCCTAAGCCCCTCACCTCGTCCCTGTGCTCTGGGGAGCCGGACGGACCCCGAAGCACCATGGCCCTGAGGCCCGTTGGGCAGAAAGCCGGTTTCCCACGGAAACAGCTTTCCTGAGGTGCAGACCGTATCCCAAGGGCTGGTGTCAAGGGAAAGCAAATGCCATCCCCTTCTCTGGAAGAAACCCCAGTGCCCAGCCATGTTCTAAGCCCTCCCCTCCTCCCTGGGCTTCTGGCAGCAGGAGTGAAAAGAGAGATGCACAGCACTGGGACCCGTTTGACAGAAACCGGCCTCCCACGAGGAAATCCTTCTCCACGTGCAGACATGCTCCCCATTGCCTGTGGCAAGGTGAAGGAAATGCCATACACTGACCTGGAATAGACCACAGGGCCCAGGCACAGTCTGAGCCCTTCCCTCATCCCAGGGGTTTTGCTAGCAGGAGTTCAACCCCAAGAACACAGCCCGGAGACCCCCTGGGGCCAAAACGTCTTCCAACTAACAATATACTCTTGCTGTGGAAATCCTATCCCAAGTGGGGGTAGCCAGGTCCATAAAATGCCACACACCCAGGTGGAAGAAACAACATGGCCCAGGCATGGTCTAAGCCCCTCACCTCGTCCCTGTGCTCTGGGGAGCCGGAGGGACCCCCGAGGCCCATGGTCCTGAGGCCCGTTGGGCAGAAAGCCGGCTTCCCACGGAAACAGCTTTCCTGAGGTGCAGACCGTATCCCAAGGGCTGGTGGCAAGGGAAAGCAAATGCCATCCCCTTCTCTGGAAGAAACCCCAGTGCCCAGCCATGTTGTAAGCCTTCCCCTCCTTCATGGGCTTCTGGCAGCAGGAGTGAAAAGAGAGGAGCACAGCACTGGGACCCTTTTGACAGAAACCGGCTTCCCACGAGGAAGTCCTTCTCCACGTGCAGACATGCTCCCCAGTGCCTGTGGCAAGCTGAAGGAAATGCCATACACTGACCTGGAAGAGACCACATCGCCCAGGCACAGTCTGAGCCCTTCCCTCATACTGGTGGTTTTGCTAGCAGGAGTTCAACCCCAAGAACACAGCCCGGAGACCCCCTGGGGCCAAAACAGCTTCTGACTAACAATGTGCTATTGCTGTGGAAATCCTATCCCAAGTGGAGGTAGCCAGGTCAACAAAATGCCACACACCCTGGTGGAAGAGACAACATGGCCCAGGCATGGCCTAAGCCCCTCACCTCGTCCCTGTGCTCTGGGGAGCCGGAGGGACCCCCGAGGCCCACGGCCCTGAGGCCCATTGGGCAGAAAGCCGGCTTCCCACGGAAACATCTTTCCTGAGGTGCAGACCCTATCTCAAGGGCTGGTGGCAAGGGAAAGCAAATGCCATCCCCTTCTCTGGAAGAAACCCCAGTGCCCAGCCATGTTGAAAGTCCTCCCCTCCTCCCTGGGCTTCTGGTAGCAGGAGTGAAAAGAGAGGAGCACAGCACTGGGACCCGTTTGACAGAAACCGGCTTCCCATGCGGAAGTCCTTCTCCACGTGCAGACATGCTCCCCAGTGCCTGTGGCAAGGTGAAGGAAATGCCATACAATGACCTGGAAGAGACCACAGGGCCCAGGCACAGTCTGATCCCTTCCCTCATCCCCACGGTTTTGCTAGCAGGAGTTCAACCCCAAGAACACAGCCCGGAGACCCCCTGGGGCCAAAACAGCTTCTGACTAACAATATCCTATTGCTGTGGAAATCCTATCCCAAGTGGAGGTAGCCAGGTCAACAAAATGCCACACACCCTGGTGGAAGAGACAACATGGCCCAGGCATGGCCTAAGCCCCTCACCTCGTCCCTGTGCTCTGGGGAGCCGGAGGGACCCCCTAGGCCCACGGCCCTGAGGCCCGTTGGGCAGAAAGCCGGCTTCCCACGGAAACAGCTTTCCTGAGGTGCAGACCCTATCCCAAGGGCTGGTGGCAAGGGAAAGCAAATGCCATCCCCTTCTCTGGAAGAAACCCCAGTGCCCAGCCATGTTGTAAGCCTTCCCCTCCTTCCTGGGTTTCTGGCAGCTGGAGTGAAAAGAGAGGAGCACAGCACTGGGACCCTTTTGACAGAAACCGGCTTCCCACGAGGAAGTCCTTCTCCACGTGCAGACATGCTCCCCAGTGCCTGTGGCAAGGTGAAGGAAATGCCATACACTGACCTGGAAGAGACCACAGGGCCCAGGCACAGTCTGAGCCCTTCCCTCATCCCGGTGGTTTTGCTAGCAGGAGTTCAACACCAAGGAACAGAGACCGGAGACCCCCTGGGGCCAAAACGGCTTCCGACAAACAATATGCTCTTGCTGTGGAAATCCTATCCCAAGTGGAGGTAGCCAGGTCAACAAAATGCCACACACCCAGGTGGAAGAGACAATATGGCCCAGGCATGGCCTAAGCCCCTCACCTCGTCCCTGTGCTCTGGGGAGCCGGAGTGACCCCGAGGCCAACGGCCCTGAGGCCCGTTGGCAGGAAGCCGGCTTCCCACGGAAACAGCTTTCCTGAGTTGCAGACCGTATCCCAAGGGCTGGAGGCAAGGGAAAACAAATGCCATCCACTTCTCTGGAAGAAACCAAAGTGCCCAGGCATGTTCTAAGCCCTCCCCTCCTCCCTGGGCTTATGGTAGCAGGAGTGAAAAGAGAGGAGAACAGAACTGGGACCGTTTGACAGAAACAGGCTTCCCACGAGGAAGTCCTTCTCCACGTACAGACATGCTCCCCAGTGCCTGTAGCAAGGAGTAGGAAATGCCATACACTGACCTGGAAGAGACAACATGGCCCAGGCATCGCCTAAGCCCCTCACCTCGTCCCTGTGCTCTGGGGAGCCGGACGGACCCCGAAGCACCATGGCCCTGAGGCCCGTTGGGCAGAAAGCCGGTTTCCCACGGAAACGGCTTTCCTGAGGTGCAGACCGTATCCCAAGGGCTGGTGTCAAGGGAAAGCAAATGCCATCCCCTTATCTGGAAGAAACCCCAGTGCCCAGCCATGTTCTAAGCCCTCCCCTCCTCCCTGAGCTTCTGGCAGCAGGAGTGAAAAGAGAGATGCACAGCACTGGGACCCGTTTGACAGAAACCGGCCTCCCACGAGGAAGTCCTTCTCCACGTGCAGACATGCTCCCCATTGCCTGTGGCAAGGTGAAGGAAATGCCATACACTGACCTGGAATAGACCACAGGGCCCAGGCACAGTCTGAGCCCTTCCCTCATCCCGGCGGTTTTGCTAGCAGGAGTTCAACCCCAACGAACACAGCCCGGAGACCCCCTGGGGCCAAAACGTCTTCCAACTAACAATATACTCTTGCTGTGGAAATCCTATCCCAAGTGGGGGTAGCCAGGTCAATAAAATGCCACACACCCAGGTGGAAGAAACAACATGGCCCAGGCATGGTCTAAGCCCCTCACATCGTCCCTGTACTCTGGGGAGCCGGAGGGAACCCCGAGGCCCACGGCCCTGAGGCCCGTGGGGCAGGAAGCCGGCCTCCCACGGAAACAGCTTTCCTGAGATTCAGACCCTCTCCCAAGGGCTGGTAGCAAGAGAAAGCAAAAGCCATGCCCTTCTCTGGAAGAAACTCCAGTTCCCAGCCATGTTGTAAGCCCTCCCCTCCTCCCTGGGCTTCAGGCAGGAGGAGTGAAAAGAGAGGAGCACAGCACTGGGACCCTTTTGACAGAAACCGGCTTCCCACGAGGAAGTCCTTCTCCACGTGCAGACATGCTCCCCAGTGCCTGTGGCAAGGTGAAGGAAATGCCATACACTGACCTGGAAGAGACCATAGGGCCCAGGCACAGTCTGAGACCTACCCTCATCCCGGAGGTTTTGGTAGCAGGAGTTCATCCCCAAGAACACAGCCCAAAGACCCCCTGGGGCCAAAACAGCTTCTGACTAACAATGTGCTATTGCTGTGGAAATCCTATCCCAAGTGGAGGTAGCCAGGTCAACAAAATGCCACACACCCTGGTGGAAGAGACAACATGGCCCAGGCATGGCCTAAGCCCCTCACCTCGTCCCTGTGCTCTGGGGAGCCGGAGGGACCCCCGAGGCCCATGGCCCTGAGGCCCGTTGGGCAGAAACCCGGCTTCCCACGGAAACAGCTTTCCTGAGGTGCAGACCCTATCCCAAGGGCTGGTGGCAAGGGAAAGCAAATGCCATCCCCTTCTCTGGAAGAAACCCCAGTGCCCAGCCATGTTGAAAGTCCTCCCCTCCTCCCTGGGCTTCTGGCAGCAGGAGTGAAAAGAGAGGAGCACAGCACTGGGACCCGTTTGACAGAAACCGGCTTCCCACGCGGAAGTCCTTCTCCACGTGCAGACATGCTCCCCAGTGCCTGTGGCAAGGTGAAGGAAATGCCATACACTGACCTGGAAGAGACCACAGGGCCCAGGCACAGTCTGAACCCTTCCCTCATCCCAGCGGTTTTGCTAGCAAGAGTTCAACCCCAAGGAACACAGACCGGAGACGCCCTGGGGCCCAAACGGCTTCCGACTAACAATATGCTCTTGCTGTGGAAATCCTATTCCAAGTGGAGGTAGCCAGGTCAACAAAATGCCACACAACCAAGTGGAACAAACAACATGGCCCAGGCATGGTCTAAGCCCCTCACCTCGTCCCTGTGCTCTGGGGAGCTGGAGGGACCCCCGAGGCCCACGGGCTTGAGGCCCGTTGGGCAGAAAGCCGGCTTCCCACGGAAACAGCTTTCCTGAGGTGAAGACCCTATCCCAAGGGCTGGTGGCAAGTGAAAGCAAATGCCATCCCCTTCTCTGGAAGAAACCAAAGTGCCCAGGCATGTTCTAAGCCCTCCCCTCCTCCCTGGGCTTATGGTAGCAGGAGTGAAAAGAGAGGAGAACAGAACTGGGACCGTTTGACAGAAACAGGCTTCCCACGAGGAAGTCCTTCTCCACGTACAGACATGCTCCCCAGTGCCTGTAGCAAGGTGTAGGAAATGCCATACACTGACCTGGAAGAGACAACATGGCCCAGGCATCGCCTAAGCCCCTCACCTCGTCCCTGTGCTCTGGGGAGCCGGACGGACCCCGAAGCACCATGGCCCTGAGGCCCGTTGGGCAGAAAGCCGGTTTCCCACGGAACCAGCTTTCCTGAGGTGCAGACCGTATCCCAAGGGCTGGTGTCAAGGGAAAGCAAATGCCATCCCCTTATCTGGAAGAAACCCCAGTGCCCAGCCATGTTCTAAGCCCTCCCCTCCTCCCTGAGCTTCTGGCAGCAGGAGTGAAAAGAGAGATGCACAGCACTGGGACCCGTTTGACAGAAACCGGCCTCCCACGAGGAAGTCCTTCTCCACGTGCAGACATGCTCCCCAGTGCCTGTGGCAAGGTGAAGGAAATGACATACACTGACCTGGAATAGACCAGAGGGCCCAGGCACAGTCTGAGCCCTTCCCTCATCCCGGCGGTTTTGCTAGCAGGAGTTCAACCCCAACGAACACAGCCCGGAGACCCCCTGGGGCCAAAACGTCTTCCAACTAACAATATACTCTTGCTGTGGAAATCCTATCCCAAGTGGGGGTAGCCAGGTCAATAAAATGCCACACACCCTGGTGGAAGAGACAACATGGCCCAGGCATGGCCTAAGCCCCTCACCTCGTCCCTGTGCTCTGGGGAGCCGGAGGGACCCCCGAGGCCCATGGCCCTGAGGCCCGTTGGGCAGAAACCCGGCTTCCCACGGAAACAGCTTTCCTGAGGTGCAGACCCTATCCCAAGGGCTGGTGGCAAGGGAAAGCAAATGCCATCCCCTTCTCTGGAAGAAACCCCAGTGCCCAGCCATGTTGAAAGTCCTCCCCTCCTCCCTGGGCTTCTGGCAGCAGGAGTGAAAAGAGAGGAGCACAGCACTGGGACCCGTTTGACAGAAACCGGCTTCCCACGCGGAAGTCCTTCTCCACGTGCAGACATGCTCCCCAGTGCCTGTGGCAAGGTGAAGGAAATGCCATACACTGACCTGGAAGAGACCACAGGGCCCAGGCACAGTCTGAACCCTTCCCTCATCCCAGCGGTTTTGCTAGCAGGAGTTCAACCCCAAGGAACACAGACCGGAGACGCCCTGGGGCCCAAACGGCTTCCGACTAACAATATACTCTTGCTGTGGAAATCCTATCCCAAGTGGGCGTAGCCAGGTCAATAAAATGCCACACACCCAGGTGGAAGAAACAACATGGCCCAGGCATGGTCTAAGCCCGTCACCTCGTCCCTGTGCTCTGGGGAGCTGGAGGGAACCCCGAGGGCCACGGCCCTGAGGACCGTTGGGCAGGAAGCCGGTCCTCCCACGGAAACAGCTTTCCTGAGGTGCAGACCCTCTCCCAAGGGCTGGTGGCAAGGGAAAGCAAATGCCATCCCCTTCTCTGGAAGAAACCCCAGTGCCCAGCCATGTTCTAAGCCCTCCCCTCCTCCCTGGGCTTATGGTAGCAGGAGTGAAAAGAGAGGAGCACAGCACAGGGACCCGTTTGACAGAAACCGGCTTCCCACGAGTTAGTCATTCTCCACGTGCAGACATTCTCCCCAGTGCCTGTGGCAAGGTGAAGGAAATGCCATACACTGACCTGTAAGAGACCACAGGGCCCAGGCACAGTCTGAGCCCTTCCCTCATCCCGGCGGTTTTGGTAGCAGGAGTTCAACCCCAAGGAACACAGACCGGAGACCCCCTGGGGCCCAAACGGCTTCGGACTAACAATATGCTCTTGCTGTGGAAATCCTATCCCAAGTGGGGGTAGCCAGGTCAACAAAATGCCACACAACCAAGTGGAAGAAACAACATGGCCCAGGCATGGTCTAAGCCCCTCACCTCGTCCCTGTGCTTTGGGGAGCCGGAGGGACCCCCGAGGCACAGGGCCCGGAGGCCCGTTGGGCAGAAAGCCGGCTTCCCACGGAAACAGCTTTCCTGAGGTGCAGACCCTATCCCAAGGGCTGGTGGCAAGGGAAAGCAAATGCCATCCCCTTCTCTGGAAGAAACCCCAGTGCCCAGCCATGTTCTAAGCCCTCCCCTCCTCCCTGGGCTTATGGTAGCAGGAGTGAAAAGAGAGGAGCACAGCACTTGGACCCGTTTGATGGAAACTGGCTTCCCACGAGGAAGTCCTTCTCCACGTGCAGACATGCTCCCCAGTGCCTGTGGCAAGGTGAAGGAAATGCCATACACTGACCTGGAAGAGACCACAGGGCCCAGGCACAGTCTGAGACCTACCCTCATCCTGGAGGTTTTGGTAGCAGGAGTTCATCCCCAAGGAACACAGCACGGAGACCCCCTGGGGCCCAAACGGCTTCCGACTAACAATATGCTCTTGCTGTGGAAATCCTATCCCAAGTGGGGGTAACCAGGTCAACAAAATGCCACACACCCAGGTGGAAGAAACAACATGGCCCAGGCATGGTCTAAGCCCCTCACCTCGTCCCTGTGCTCTGGGGAGCCGGAGGGACCCCCGAGGCACACGGTCCTGAGGCCCGTTGGGCAGAAAGCCGGCTTCCCACGGAAACAGCTTTCCTGAGGTGCAGACCCTATCCCAAGGGCTGGTGGCAAGGGAAAGCAAATGCCATCCCCTTCTCTGGAAGAAACCCCAGTGCCCAGCCATGTTGTAAGCCTTCCCCTCCTTCCTGGGCTTCTGGCAGCAGGAGTGAAAAGAGAGGAGCACAGCACTGGGACCCTTTTGACAGAAACCGGCTTCCCACGAGGAACTCCTTCTCCACGTGCAGACATGCTCCCCAGTGCCTGTGGCAAGGTGAAGGAAATGCCATACACTGACCTGGAAGAGGCCACAGGGCCCAGGCACAGTCTGAGCCCTTCCCTCATCCCGGCGGTTTTGCTAGCAGGAGTTCAACCCCAACGAACACAGCCCATAGACCCCCTGGGGCCAAAACGTCTTCCAACTAACAATATACTCTTGCTGTGGAAATCCTATCCCAAGTGGGGGTAGCCAGGTCAATAAAATGCCACACACCCAGGTGGAAGAAACAACATGGCCCAGGCATGGTCTAAGCCCGTCACCTCGTCCCTGTGCTCTGGGGAGCCGGAGGGAACCCCGAGGGCCACGGCCCTGAGGCCCGTTGGGCAGGAAGCCGGACTCCCACGGAAACAGCTTTCCTGAGGTGCAGACCCTCTCCCAAGGGCTGGTGGCAAGGGAAAGCAAATGCCATCCCCTTCTCTGGAAGAAACCCCAGTGCCCAGCCATGTTCTAAGCCCTCCCCTCCTCCCTGGGCTTATGGTATCAGGAGTGAAAAGAGAGGAGCACAGCACAGGGACCCGTTTGACAGAAACCGGCTTCCCACGAGTTAGTCATTCTCCACGTGCAGACATGCTTCCCAGTGCTTGTGGCAAGGTGAAGGAAATGCCATACACTAACCTGGAAGAGACCACAGGGCCCAGGCACAGTCTGAGCCCTTCCCTCATCCCGGCGGTTTTGCTAGCAGGAGTTCAACCCCAAGGAACACAGCCCGGAGACCCCCTGGGGCCCAAACGGCTTCGGACTAACAATATGCTCTTGCTGTGGAAATCCTATCCCAAGTGGGGGTAGCCAGGTCAACAAAATGCCACACAACCAAGTGGAAGAAACAACATGGCCCAGGCATGGCCTAAGCCCCTCACCTCGTCCCTCTGCTTTGGGGAGCCGGAGGGACCCCATAGGCACACGGCCCGGAGGCCCGTTGGGCAGAAAGCCGGCTTCCCACGGAAACAGCTTTCCTGAGTTGCAGACCCTATCCCAAGGGCTGGAGGCAAGGGAAAGCAAATGCCATCCCCTTCTCTGGAAGAAACCCCAGTGCCCAGCCATGTTCTAAGCCCTCCCCTCCTCCCTGGGCTTCTGGCAGCTGGAGTGAAAAGAGAGGAGCACAGCACTGGGACCCGGTTGACAGAAACAGGCTTCCCACGAGGAAGTCATTCTCCATGTGCAGACATGCTCCCCAGTGCCTGTGGCAAGGTGAAGGAAATGCCATACACTGACCTGGAAGAGACCACAGGGCCCAGGCACAGTCTGAGCCCTTCCCTCATCCCGGCGGTTTTGCTAGCAAGAGTTCAACCGCAAGGAACACAGTCCGGAGACCCCCTGGGGCCCAAACGGCTTCCGACTAACAATATGTTCATGCTGTGGAAATCTAAACCCAAGTGGGGGTAGCCAGGTCAACAAAATGCCACACACCGAGGTGGAAGAAACAACATGGCCCAGGCTTGGCCTAAGCCCCTCACCTCGTCCCTGTGCTCTGGGGAGCCGGAGGGACCCCCGAGGCATAAGGCCCGGAGGCCCGTTGGGCAGAAAGCCGGCTTCCCACGGAAACAGCTTTCCTGAGGTGCAGACCCTATCCCAAGGGGTGGTGGCAAGGGAAAGCAAATGCCATCCCCTTCTCTGGAAGAAACCCCATTGCCCAGCCATGTTGTAAGCTCTCCCCTCCTCCATGGGCTTCTGGCAGCAGGAGTGAAAAGAGAGGGGCACAGCACGGGGACCCGTTTGACAGAAACCGGCTTCCCACGAGGAAGTCCTTCTCCACGTGCAGACATGCTCCCCAGTGCCTGTGGCAAGGTGAAGGAAATGCCATACACTGACCTGGAAGAGACCACAGGGCCCAGGCACAGTCTGAGCCCTTCCCTCATCCCCACGGTTTTGCTAGCAGGAGTTCAACACCAAGGAACACAGACCGGAGACCCCCTGGGGCCAAAGGGCTTATGACTAACAATATGCTCTTGCTGTGGAAATCCTATCCCAAGTGGAGGTAGCCAGGTCAACAAAATGCCACACACCCTGGTGGAAGAGACAACATGGCCCAGGCATGGCCTAAGCCCCTCACCTCGTCCCTGTGCTCTGGGGAGCATGACGGACCCCGAAGTACCATGGCCCTGAGGCCCGTTGGGCAGAAAGCCGGTTTCCCACGGAAACAGCTTTCCTGAGGTGCAGACCGTATCCCAAGGGCTGGTGTCAAGGGAAAGCAAATGCCTTCCCCTTATCTGGAAGAAACCCCAGTGCCCAGCCATGTTCTAAGCCCTCCCCTCCTCCCTGGGCATCTGGCAGCAGGAGTGAAAAGAGAGATGCAGAGCACTGGGACCCGTTTGACAGAAACCGGCCTCCCACGAGGAAGTCCTTCTCCACGTGCAGACATGCTCCCCATTGCCTGTGGCAAGGTGAAGGAAATGCCATACACTGACCTGGAATAGACCACAGGGCCCAGGCACAGTCTGAGCCCTTCCCTCATCCCGGCGGTTTTGCTAGCAGGAGTTCAACCCCAACGAACACAGCCCGGAGACCCCCTGGGGCCAAAACGTCTTCCAACTAACAATATACTCTTGCTGTGGAAATCCTATCCCAAGTGGGGGTAGCCAGGTCAATAAAATGCCACACACCCAGGTGGAAGAAACAACATGGCCCAGGCATGGTCTAAGCCGTCACCTCGTCCCTGTGCTCTGGGGAGCCGGAGGGAACCCCGAGGGCCACGGCCCTGAGGCCCGTTGGGCAGGAAGCCGGTCCTCCCACGGAAACAGCTTTCCTGAGGTGCAGACCCTCTCCCAAGGGCTGGTGGCAAGGGAAAGCAAATGCCATCCCCTTCTCTGGAAGAAACCCCAGTGCCCAGCCATGTTCTAAGCCCTCCCCTCCTCCCTGGGCTTATGGTAGCAGGAGTGAAAAGAGAGGAGCACAGCACAGGGACCCCGTTTGACAGAAACCGGCTTCCCACGAGTTAGTCATTCTCCACGTGCAGACATTCTCCCCAGTGCCTGTGGCAAGGTGAAGGAAATGCCATACACTGACCTGTAAGAGACCACAGGGCCCAGGCACAGTCTGAGCCCTTCCCTCATCCCGGCGGTTTTGGTAGCAGGAGTTCAACCCCAAGGAACACAGACCGGAGACCCCCTGGGGCCCAAACGGCTTCGGACTAACAATATGCTCTTGCTGTGGAAATCCTATCCAAAGTGGGGGTAGCCAGGTCAACAAAATGCCACACAACCAAGTGGAAGAAACAACATGGCCCAGGCATGGTCTAAGCCCCTCACCTCGTCCCTGTGCTTTGGGGAGCCGGAGGGACCCCCGAGGCACAGGGCCCGGAGGCCCGTTGGGCAGAAAGCCGGCTTCCCACGGAAACAGCTTTCCTGAGGTGCAGACCCTATCCCAAGGGCTGGTGGCAAGGGAAAGCAAATGCCATCCCCTTCTCTGGAAGAAACCCCAGTGCCCAGCCATGTTCTAAGCCCTCCCCTCCTCCCTGGGCTTATGGTAGCAGGAGTGAAAAGAGAGGAGCACAGCACTTGGACCCGTTTGATGGAAACTGGCTTCCCACGAGGAAGTCCTTCTCCACGTGCAGACATGCTCCCCAGTGCCTGTGGCAAGGTGAAGGAAATGCCATACACTGACCTGGAAGAGACCACAGGGCCCAGGCACAGTCTGAGACCTACCCTCATCCTGGAGGTTTTGGTAGCAGGAGTTCATCCCCAACGAACACAGCACGGAGACCCCCTGGGGCCCAAACGGCTTCCGACTAACAATATGCTCTTGCTGTGGAAATCCTATCCCAAGTGGGGGTAACCAGGTCAACAAAATGCCACACACCCAGGTGGAAGAAACAACATGGCCCAGGCATGGTCTAAGCCCCTCACCTCGTCCCTGTGCTCTGGGGAGCCGGAGGGACCCCCGAGGCACACGGTCCTGAGGCCCGTTGGGCAGAAAGCCGGCTTCCCACGGAAACAGCTTTCCTGAGGTGCAGACCGTATCCCAAGGGCTGGTGGCAAGGGAAAGCAAATGCCATCCCCTTCTCTGGAAGAAACCCCAGTGCCCAGCCATGTTGTAAGCCTTCCCCTCCTTCCTGGGCTTCTGGCAGCAGGAGTGAAAAGAGAGGAGCACAGCACTGGGACCCTTTTGACAGAAACCGGCTTCCCACGAGGAACTCCTTCTCCACGTGCAGACATGCTCCCCAGTGCCTGTGGCAAGGTGAAGGAAATGCCATACACTGACCTGGAAGAGGCCACAGGGCCCAGGCACAGTCTGAGCCCTTCCCTCATCCCGGCGGTTTTGCTAGCAGGAGTTCAACCCCAACGAACACAGCCCGTAGACCCCCTGGGGCCAAAACGTCTTCCAACTAACAATATACTCTTGCTGTGGAAATCCTATCCCAAGTGGGGGTAGCCAGGTCAATAAAATGCCACACACCCAGGTGGAAGAAACAACATGGCCCAGGCATGGTCTAAGCCCGTCACCTCGTCCCTGTGCTCTGGGGAGCCGGAGGGAACCCCGAGGGCCACGGCCCTGAGGCCCGTTGGGCAGGAAGCCGGCCTCCCACGGAAACAGCTTTCCTGAGGTGCAGACCCTCTCCCAAGGGCTGGTGGCAAGGGAAAGCAAATGCCATCCCCTTCTCTGGAAGAAACCCCAGTGCCCAGCCATGTTCTAAGCCCTCCCCTCCTCCCTGGGCTTATGGTATCAGGAGTGAAAAGAGAGGAGCACAGCACAGGGACCCGTTTGACAGAAACCGGCTTCCCACGAGTTAGTCATTCTCCACGTGCAGACATGCTTCCCAGTGCTTGTGGCAAGGTGAAGGAAATGCCATACACTAACCTGGAAGAGACCACAGGGCCCAGGCACAGTCTGAGCCCTTCCCTCATCCCGGCGGTTTTGCTAGCAGGAGTTCAACCCCAAGGAACACAGCCCGGAGACCCCCTGGGGCCCAAACGGCTTCGGAATAACAATATGCTCTTGCTGTGGAAATCCTATCCCAAGTGGGGGTAGCCAGGTCAACAAAATGCCACACAACCAAGTGGAAGAAACAACATGGCCCAGGCATGGCCTAAGCCCCTCACCTCGTCCCTCTGCTTTGGGGAGCCGGAGGGACCCCATAGGCACACGGCCCGGAGGCCCGTTGGGCAGAAAGCCGGCTTCCCACGGAAACAGCTTTCCTGAGTTGCAGACCCTATCCCAAGGGCTGGAGGCAAGGGAAAACAAATGCCATCCACTTCTCTGGAAGAAACCCCAGTGCCCAGCCATGTTCTAAGCCCTCCCCTCCTCCCTGGGCTTCTGGCAGCTGGAGTGAAAAGAGAGGAGCACAGCACTGGGACCCGGTTGACAGAAACAGGCTTCCCACGAGGAAGTCATTCTCCACGTGCAGACATGCTCCCCAGTGCCTGTGGCAAGGTGAAGGAAATGCCATACACTGACCTGGAAGAGACCACAGGGCCCAGGCACAGTCTGAGCCCTTCCCTCATCCCGGCGGTTTTGCTAGCAAGAGTTCAACCGCAAGGAACACAGTCCGGAGACCCCCTGGGGCCCAAACGGCTTCCGACTAACAATATGTTCTTGCTGTGGAAATCTAAACCCAAGTGGGGGTAGCCAGGTCAACAAAATGCCACACACCGAGGTGGAAGAAACAACATGGCCCATGCATGGTCAAGCCCCTCACCTCGTCCCTGTGCTCTGGGGAGCCGGAGGGACCCCCGAGGCATACGGCCCGGAGGCCCGTTGGGCAGAAAGCCGGCTTCCCACGGAAACAGCTTTCCTGAGGTGCAGACCGTATCCCAAGGGCTGGTGTCAAGGGAAAGCAAATGCCTTCCCCTTATCTGGAAGAAACCCCAGTGCCCAGCCATGTTCTAAGCCCTCCCCTCCTCCCTGGGCATCTGGCAGCAGGAGTGAAAAGAGAGATGCACAGCACTGGGACCCGTTTGACAGAAACCGGCCTCCCACGAGGAAGTCCTTCTCCACGTGCAGACATGCTCCCCATTGCCTGTGGCAAGGTGAAGGAAATGCCATACACTGACCTGGAATAGACCACAGGGCCCAGGCACAGTCTGAGCCCTTCCCTCATCCCGGCGGTTTTGCTAGCAGGAGTTCAACCCCAACGAACACAGCCCGGAGACCCCCTGGGGCCAAAACGTCTTCCAACTAACAATATACTCTTGCTGTGGAAATCCTATCCCAAGTGGGGGTAGCCAGGTCAATAAAATGCCACACACCCAGGTGGAAGAAACAACATGGCCCAGGCATGGTCTAAGCCGTCACCTCGTCCCTTTGCTCTGGGGCGCCGGAGGGAACCCCGAGGGCCACGGCCCTGAGGACCGTTGGGCAGGAAGCCGGTCCTCCCACGGAAACAGCTTTCCTGAGGTGCAGACCCTCTCCCAAGGGCTGGTGGCAAGGGAAAGCAAATGCCATCCCCTTCTCTGGAAGAAACCCCAGTGCCCAGCTATGTTCTAAGCCCTCCCCTCCTCCCTGGGCTTATGGTAGCAGGAGTGAAAAGAGAGGAGCACAGCACAGGGACCCGTTTGACAGAAACCGGCTTCCCACGAGTTAGTCATTCTCCACGTGCAGACATGCTCCCCAGTGCCTGTGGCAAGGTGAAGGAAATGCCATACACTAACCTGGAAGAGACCACAGGGCCCAGGCACAGTCTGAGCCCTTCCCTCATCCCGGCGGTTTTGCTAGCAGGAGTTCAACCCCAAGGAACACAGCCCGGAGACCCCCTGGGGCCCAAACGGCTTCGGAATAACAATATGCTCTTGCTGTGGAAATCCTATCCCAAGTGGGGGTAGCCAGGTCAACAAAATGCCACACAACCAAGTGGAAGAAACAACATGGCCCAGGCATGGTCTAAGCCCCTCACCTCGTCCCTGTGCTTTGGGGAGCCGGAGGGACCCCCGAGACACACGGCCCGGAGGCCCGTTGGGCAGAAAGCCGGCTTCCCACGGAAACAGGTTTCCTGAGGTGCAGACCCTATCCCAAGGGCTGGTGGCAAGGGAAAGCAAATGCCATCCCCTTCTCTGGAAGAAACCCCAGTGCCCAGCTATGTTGAAAGTCCTCCCCTCCTCCCTGGGCTTCTGGCAGCAGGAGTGAAAAGAGAGGAGCACAGCACTGGGACCCGTTTGACAGGAACCGGCTTCCCATGGGGAACTCCTTCTCCACGTGCAGACATGCTCCCCAGTGCCTGTGGCAAGGTGAAGGAAATGCCATACACTGACCTGGAAGAGACCACAGGGCCCAGGCACAGTCTGAGCCCTTCCCTCATCCCGGTGGTTTTGCTAGCAGGAGTTCAACCCCAAGAACACAGCCCGGAGACCCCCTGGGGCCAAAACAGCTTCCGACTAACAATATGCTATTGCTGTGGAAATCCTATCCCAAGTGGAGGTAGCCAGGTCAACAAAATGCCACACACCCTGGTGGAAGAGACAACATGGCCCAGGCATGGCCTAAGCCCCTCACCTCGTCCCTGTGCTCTGGGGAGCCGGACGGACCCCGAAGCACCATGGCCCTGAGGCCCGTTGGGCAGAAAGCCGGTTTCCCACGGAAACAGCTTTCCTGAGGTGCAGACCGTATCCCAAGGGCTGGTGTCAAGGGAAAGCAAATGCCATCCCCTTATCTGGAAGAAACCCCAGTGCCCAGCCATGTTCTAAGCCCTCCCCTCCTCCTTGGGCTTCTGGCAGCAGGAGTGAAAAGAGAGATGCACAGCACTGGGACCCGTTTGACAGAAACCGGCCTCCCACGAGGAAGTCCTTCTCCACGTGCAGACATGCTACACATTGCCTGTGGCAAGGTGAAGGAAATGCCATACACTGACCTGGAAGAGACCACAGGGCCCAGGCACAGTCTGAGCCCTTCCCTCATCCCGGCGGTTTTGCTAGCAGGAGTTCAACCCCAACGAACAAAGCCCGGAGACCCCCTGGGGCCAAAACGTCTTCCGACTAACATTATACTCTTGCTGTGGAAATCCTATCCCAAGTGGGGGTAGCCAGGTCTATAAAATGCCACACACCCAGGTGGAAGAAACAACATGGCCCAGGCATGGTCTAAGCCCGTCACCTCGTCCCTGTGCTCTGGGGAGCCGGAGGGAACCCCGAGGGCCACGGCCCTGAGGCCCGTCGGGCAGGAAGCCGGCCTCCCACGGAAACAGCTTTCCTGAGGTGCAGACCCTCTCCCAAGGGCTGGTGGCAAAGGAAAGCAAATGCCATCCCCTTCTCTGGAAGAAACCCCAGTGCCCAGCCATGTTCTAAGCCCTCCCCTCCTCCCTGGGCTTATGGTAGCAGGAATGAAAAGAGAGGAGCACAGCACAGGGACCCGTTTGACAGAAACCGGCTTCCCACGAGTTAGTCATTCTCCACGTGCAGACATGCTCCCCAGTGCCTGTGGCAAGGTGAAGGAAATGCCATACACTAACCTGGAAGAGACCACAGGGCCCAGGCACAGTCTGAGCCCTTCCCTCATCCCGGCGGTTTTGCTAGCAGGAGTTCAACACCAAGGAACACAGACCGGAGACCCCCTGGGGCCAAAACGGCTACGGACTAACAATATGCTCTTTCTGTGGAAATCCTATCTCAAGTGGGGGTAACCAGGTCAACAAAATGTCACACACCCAGGTGGAAGAGACAACATGGCCCAGGCATGGTCTAAGCCCCTCACCTCGTCCCTGTGGTCTGGAGAGCCGGAGGGACCCAGAGGCCCACGGCCCTGAGGCCCGTTGGGCAGAAAGCCGGCTTCCCACAGAAACAGCTTTCCTGAGGTGCAGACCCTATCCCAAGGGCTGGTGGCAAGGGAAAGCAAATGCCACCCCTTCTCTGGAAGAAACCCCAGTGCCCAGCCATGTTGAAAGTCCTCCCCTCCTCCCTGGGCTTCTGGCAGCAGGAGTGAAAAGAGAGGAGCACAGCAATGGGACCCGTTTGACAGAAACCGGCTTCCCACGAGGAAGTCCTTCTCCACGTGCAGACATGCTCCCCAGTGCCTGTGGCAAGGTGAAGGAAATGCCATACACTGACCTGGAAGAGACCACAGGGCCCAGGCACAGTCTGAGCCCTTCCCTCATCCCGGTGGTTTTGCTAGCAGGAGTTCAACACCAAGGAACACAGACCGGAGACCCCCTGGGGCCAAAGGGCTTATGACTAACAATATGCTCTTGCTGTGGAAATCCTATCCCAAGTGGAGGTAGCCAGGTCAACAAAATGCCACACACCCTGGTGGAAGAGACAACATGGCCCAGGCATGGCCTAAGCCCCTCACCTCGTCCCTGTGCTCTGGGGAGCCGGACGGACCCCGAAGCACCATGGCCCTGAGGCCCGTTGGGCAGAAAGCCGGTTTCCCACGGAAACAGCTTTCCTGAGGTGCAGACCGTATCCCAAGGGCTGGTGTCAAGGGAAAGCAAATGCCATCCCCTTATCTGGAAGAAACCCCAGTGCCCAGCCATGTTCTAAGCCCTCCCCTCCTCCCTGGGCTTCTGGCAGCAGGAGTGAAAAGAGAGATGCACAGCACTGGGCCCCGTTTGACAGAAACCGGCCTCCCACGAGGAAGTCCTTCTCCACGTGCCGACATGCTCCCCATTGCCTGTGGCAAGGTGAAGGAAATGCCATACACTGACCTGGAATAGACCACAGGGCCCAGGCACAGTCTGAGCCCTTCCCTCATCCCGGCAGTTTTGCTAGCAGGAGTTCAACCCCAACGAACACAGCCCGGAGACCCTCTGGGGCCAAAACGTCTTCCAACTAACAATATGCTCTTGCTGTGGAAATCCTATCCCAAGTGGGGGTAGCCAGGTCAACAAAATGCCACACAACCAAGTGGAAGAAACAACATGGCCCAGGCATGGTCTAAGCCCCTCACCTCGTCCCTGTGCTTTGGGGAGCCGGAGGGACCCCCGAGGCACATGGCCCGGAGGCCCGTTGGGCAGAAAGCCGGCTTCCCACGGAAACAGCTTTCCTGAGGTGCAGACCCTATCCCAAGGGCTGTTGGCAAGGGAAAGCAAATGCCATCCCCTTCTCTGGAAGAAACCCCAGTGCCCAGCTATGTTGAAAGTCCTCCCCTCCTCCCTGGGCTTCTGGCAGCAGGAGTGAAAAGAGAGGAGCACAGCACTGGGACCCGTTTGACAGGAACCGGCTTCCCATGAGGAAGTCCTTCTCCACGTGCAGACATGCTCCCCAGTGCCTGTGGCAAGGTGAAGGAAATGCCATACACTGACCTGGAAGAGACCACAGGGCCCAGGCACAGTCTGAGCCCTTCCCTCATCCCGGCAGTTATGCTAGCAGGAATTCATCCCCAAAGGACACAGCACGGAGACCCCCTGGGGCCCAAACGGCTTCCGACTAACAATATGCTCTTGCTGTGGAAATCCTATCGCAAGTGGGGGTAGCCAGGTCAACAAAATGCCACACACCTAGGTGGAAGAAACAACATGGCCCAGGCATGGTCTAAGCCCCTCACCTCGTCCCTGTGCCCTGGGGAGCCGGAGGGACCCCGAAGCACCATGGCCCTGAGGCCCGTTGGGCAGAAAGCCGGCTTCCCACGGAAACAGATTTCCTGAGGTGCAGACCCTATCCCAAGGGCTGGTGGCAAGGGAAAGCAAATGCCATCCCCTTCTCTGGAAGAAACCCGAGTGCCCAGCCATGTTTTAAGCCCTCACCTCCTCCCTGGGCTTATGGTAGCAGGAGTGAAAAGAGAAGAGCACAGCACAGGGACCCGTTTGACAGAAACCGGCTTCCCACGAGGAAGTCATTCTCCACGTGCAGACATGCTCCCCAGTGCCTGTGGCAAGGTGAAGGAAATGCCATACACTGACCTGGAATAGACCACAGGGCCCAGGCACAGTCTGAGCCCTTCCCTCATCCCGGCGGTTTTGCTAGCAGGAGTTCAACCCCAACGAACACAGCCCGGAGACCCCCTGGGGCCAAAACGTCTTCCAACTAACAATATACTCTTGCTGTGGAAATCCTATCCCAAGTGGGGGTAGCCAGGTCAATAAAATGCCACACACCCAGGTGGAAGAAACAACATGGCCCAGGCATGGTCTAAGCCGTCACCTCGTCCCTTTGCTCTGGGGAGCCGGAGGGAACCCCGAGGGCCACGGCCCTGAGGACCGTTGGGCAGGAAGCCGGTCCTCCCACGGAAACAGCTTTCCTGAGGTGCAGACCCTCTCCCAAGGGCTGGTGGCAAGGGAAAGCAAATGCCATCCCCTTCTCTGGAAGAAACCCCAGTGCCCAGCCATGTTCTAAGCCCTCCCCTCCTCCCTGGGCTTATGGTAGCAGGAGTGAAAAGAGAGGAGCACAGCACAGGGACCCGTTTGACAGAAACCGGCTTCCCACGAGTTAGTCATTCTCCACGTGCAGACATGCTCCCCAGTGCCTGTGGCAAGGTGAAGGAAATGCCATACACTAACCTGGAAGAGACCACAGGGCCCAGGCACAGTCTGAGCCCTTCCCTCATCCCGGCGGTTTTGCTAGCAGGAGTTCAACCCCAAGGAACACAGCCCGGAGACCCCCTGGGGCCCAAACGGCTTCGGAATAACAATATGCTCTTGCTGTGGAAATCCTATCCCAAGTGGGGGTAGCCAGGTCAACAAAATGCCACACAACCAAGTGGAAGAAACAACATGGCCCAGGCATGGTCTAAGCCCCTCACCTCGTCCCTGTGCTTTGGGGAGCCGGAGGGACCCCCGAGACACACGGCCCGGAGGCCCGTTGGGCAGAAAGCCGGCTTCCCACGGAAACAGGTTTCCTGAGGTGCAGACCCTATCCCAAGGGCTGGTGGCAAGGGAAAGCAAATGCCATCCCCTTCTCTGGAAGAAACCCCAGTGCCCAGCTATGTTGAAAGTCCTCCCCTCCTCCCTGGGCTTCTGGCAGCAGGAGTGAAAAGAGAGGAGCACAGCACTGGGACCCGTTTGACAGGAACCGGCTTCCCATGGGGAAGTCCTTCTCCACGTGCAGACATGCTCCCCAGTGCCTGTGGCAAGGTGAAGGAAATGCCATACACTGACCTGGAAGAGACCACAGGGCCCAGGCACAGTCTGAGCCCTTCCCTCATCCCGGCGGTTTTGCTAGCAAGAGTTCAACCGCAAGGAACACAGTCCGGAGACCCCCTGGGGCCCAAACGGCTTCCGACTAACAATATGTTCTTGCTGTGGAAATCTAAACCCAAGTGGGGGTAGCCAGGTCAACAAAATGCCACACACCGAGGTGGAAGAAACAACATGGCCCATGCATGGTCAAGCCCCTCACCTCGTCCCTGTGCTCTGGGGAGCCGGAGGGACCCCCGAGGCATACGGCCCGGAGGCCCGTTGGGCAGAAAGCCGGCTTCCCACGGAAACAGCTTTCCTGAGGTGCAGACCGTATCCCAAGGGCTGGTGTCAAGGGAAAGCAAATGCCTTCCCCTTATCTGGAAGAAACCCCAGTGCCCAGCCATGTTCTAAGCCCTCCCCTCCTCCCTGGGCATCTGGCAGCAGGAGTGAAAAGAGAGATGCACAGCACTGGGACCCGTTTGACAGAAACCGGCCTCCCACGAGGAAGTCCTTCTCCACGTGCAGACATGCTCCCCATTGCCTGTGGCAAGGTGAAGGAAATGCCATACACTGACCTGGAATAGACCACAGGGCCCAGGCACAGTCTGAGCCCTTCCCTCATCCCGGCGGTTTTGCTAGCAGGAGTTCAACCCCAACGAACACAGCCCGGAGACCCCCTGGGGCCAAAACGTCTTCCAACTAACAATATACTCTTGCTGTGGAAATCCTATCCCAAGTGGGGGTAGCCAGGTCAATAAAATGCCACACACCCAGGTGGAAGAAACAACATGGCCCAGGCATGGTCTAAGCCGTCACCTCGTCCCTGTGCTCTGGGGAGCCGGAGGGAACCCCGAGGGCCACGGCCCTGAGGCCCGTTGGGCAGGAAGCCGGTCCTCCCACGGAAACAGCTTTCCTGAGGTGCAGACCCTCTCCCAAGGGCTGGTGGCAAGGGAAAGCAAATGCCATCCCCTTCTCTGGAAGAAACCCCAGTGCCCAGCCATGTTCTAAGCCCTCCCCTCCTCCCTGGGCTTATGGTAGCAGGAGTGAAAAGAGAGGAGCACAGCACAGGGACCCGTTTGACAGAAACCGGCTTCCCACGAGTTAGTCCTTCTCCACGTGCAGACATGCTCCCCAGTGCCTGTGGCAAGGTGAAGGAAATGCCATACACTGACCTGGAAGAGACCACAGGGCCCAGGCACAGTCTGAGCCCTTCCCTCATCCCCACGGTTTTGCTAGCAGGAGTTCAACCCCAAGAACACAGCCCGGAGACCCCCTGGGGCCAAAACAGGTTCCGACTAACAATATGCTATTGCTGTGGAAATCCTATCCCAAGTGGAGGTAGCCAGGTCAACAAAATGCCACACACCCTGGTGGAAGAGACAACATGGCCCAGGCATGGCCTAAGCCCCTCACCTCGTCCCTGTGCTCTGGGGAGCCGGAGGGACCCCCTAGGCCCACGGCCCTGAGGCCCGTTGGGCAGAAAGCCGGCTTCCCACGGAAACAGCTTTCCTGAGGTGCAGACCCTATCCCAAGGGCTGGTGGCAAGGGAAAGCAAATGCCATCCCCTTCTCTGGAAGAAACCCCAGTGCCCAGCCATGTTGAAAGTCCTCCCCTCCTCCCTGGGCTTCTGGCAGCAGGAGTGAAAAGAGAGGAGCACAGCAATGGGACCCGTTTGACAGAAACCGGCTTCCCACGAGGAAGTCCTTCTCCACGTGCAGACATGCTCCCCAGTGCCTGTGGCAAGGTGAAGGAAATGCCATACACTGACCTGGAAGAGACCACAGGGCCCAGGCACAGTCTGAGCCCTTCCCTCATCCCGGTGGTTTTGCTAGCAGGAGTTCAACACCAAGGAACACAGACCGGAGACCCCCTGGGGCCAAAACGGCTTCCGACTAACAATATGCTCTTGCTGTGGAAATCCTATCCCAAGTGGAGGTAGCCAGGTCAACAAAATGCCACACACCCAGGTGGAAGAGACAATATGGCCCAGGCATGGCCTAAGCCCCTCACCTCGTCCCTGTGCTCTGGGGAGCCGGAGTGACCCCGAGGACAACGGCCCTGAGGCCCGTTGGCAGGAAGCCGGCTTCCCACGGAAACAGCTTTCCTGAGTTGCAGACCGTATCCCAAGGGCTGGAGGCAAGGGAAAACAAATGCCATCCACTTCTCTGGAAGAAACCCCAGTGCCCAGCCATGTTCTAAGCCCTCCCCTCCTCCCTGGGCTTCTGGCAGCTGGAGTGAAAAGAGAGGAGCACAGCACTGGGACCCGGTTGACAGAAACAGGCTTCCCACGAGGAAGTCATTCTCCACGTGCAGACATGCTCCCCAGTGCCTGTGGCAAGGTGAAGGAAATGCCATACACTGACCTGGAAGAGACCACAGGGCCCAGGCACAGTCTGAGCCCTTCCCTCATCCCGGCGGTTTTGCTAGCAAGAGTTCAACCGCAAGGAACACAGTCCGGAGACCCCCTGGGGCCCAAACGGCTTCCGACTAACAATATGTTCTTGCTGTGGAAATCTAAACCCAAGTGGGGGTAGCCAGGTCAACAAAATGCCACACACCGATGTGGAAGAAACAACATGGCCCAGGCATGGTCTAAGCCCCTCACCTCGTCCCTGTCCTTTGGGGAGCCGGAGGGACCCCCGAGGCATACGGCCCGGAGGCCCGTTGGGCAGAAAGCCGGCTTCCCACGGAAACAGCTTTCCTGAGGTGCAGACCCTATTCCAAGGGGTGGTGGCAAGGGAAAGCAAATGCCATCCCCTTCTCTGGAAGAAACCCCATTGCCCAGCCATGTTGTAAGCTCTCCCCTCCTCCCTGGGCTTCTGGCAGCAGGAGTGAAAAGAGAGGGGCACAGCACGGGGACCCGTTTGACAGAAACCGGCTTCCCACGAGGAAGTCCTTCTCCACGTGCAGACATGCTCCCCAGTGCCTGTGGCAAGGTGAAGGAAATGCCATACACTGACCTGGAAGAGACCACAGGGCCCAGGCACAGTCTGAGCCCTTCCCTCATCCCGGTGGTTTTACTAGCAGGAGTTCAACACCAAGGAACACAGACCGGAGACCCCCTGGGGCCAAAGGGCTTATGACTAACAATATGCTCTTGCTGTGGAAATCCTATCCCAAGTGGAGGTAGCCAGGTCAACAAAATGCCACACACCCTGGTGGAAGAGACAACATGGCCCAGGCATGGCCTAAGCCCCTCACCTCGTCCCTGTGCTCTGGGGAGCATGACGGACCCCGAAGTACCATGGCCCTGAGGCCCGTTGGGCAGAAAGCCGGTTTCCCACGGAAACAGCTTTCCTGAGGTGCAGACCGTATCACAAGGGCTGGTGTCAAGGGAAAGCAAATGCCTTCCCCTTATCTGGAAGAAACCCCAGTGCCCAGCCATGTTCTAAGCCCTCCCCTCCTCCCTGGGCTTCTGGCAGCAGGAGTGAAAAGAGAGATGCACAGCACTGGGACCCGTTTGACAGAAACCGGCCTCCCACGAGGAAGTCCTTCTCCACGTGCAGACATGCTCCCCATTGCCTGTGGCAAGGTGAAGGAAATGCCATACACTGACCTGGAATAGACCACAGGGCCCAGGCACAGTCTGAGCCCTTCCCTCATCCCGGCGGTTTTGCTAGCAGGAGTTCAACCCCAAGGAACACAGCCCGGAGACCCCCTGGGGCCCAAACGGCTTCGGAATAACAATATGCTCTTGCTGTGGAAATCCTATCCCAAGTGGGGGTAGCCAGGTCAACAAAATGCCACAAAACCAAGTGGAAGAAACAACATGGCCCAGGCATGGTCTAAGCCCCTCACCTCGTCCCTGTGCTTTGGGGAGCCGGAGGGACCCCCGAGACACACGGCCCGGAGGCCCGTTGGGCAGAAAGCCGGCTTCCCACGGAAACAGGTTTCCTGAGGTGCAGACCCTATCCCAAGGGCTGGTGGCAAGGGAAAGCAAATGCCATCCCCTTCTCTGGAAGAAACCCCAGTGCCCAGCTATGTTGAAAGTCCTCCCCTCCTCCCTGGGCTTCTGGCAGCAGGAGTGAAAAGAGAGGAGCACAGCACTGGGACCCGTTTGACAGGAACCGGCTTCCCATGGGGAACTCCTTCTCCACGTGCAGACATGCTCCCCAGTGCCTGTGGCAAGGTGAAGGAAATGCCATACACTGACCTGGAAGAGACCACAGGGCCCAGGCACAGTCTGAGCCCTTCCCTCATCCCGGTGGTTTTGCTAGCAGGAGTTCAACCCCAAGAACACAGCCCGGAGACCCCCTGGGGCCAAAACAGCTTCCGACTAACAATATGCTATTGCTGTGGAAATCCTATCCCAAGTGGAGGTAGCCAGGTCAACAAAATGCCACACACCCTGGTGGAAGAGACAACATGGCCCAGGCATGGCCTAAGCCCCTCACCTCGTCCCTGTGCTCTGGGGAGCCGGACGGACCCCGAAGCACCATGGCCCTGAGGCCCGTTGGGCAGAAAGCCGGTTTCCCATGGAAACAGCTTTCCTGAGGTGCAGACCGTATCCCAAGGGCTGGTGTCAAGGGAAAGCAAATGCCATCCCCTTATCTGGAAGAAACCCCAGTGCCCAGCCATGTTCTAAGCCCTCCCCTCCTCCTTGGGCTTCTGGCAGCAAGAGTGAAAAGAGAGATGCACAGCACTGGGACCCGTTTGACAGAAACCGGCCTCCCACGAGGAAGTCCTTCTCCACGTGCAGACATGCTACACATTGCCTGTGGCAAGGTGAAGGAAATGCCATACACTGACCTGGAAGAGACCACAGGGCCCAGGCACAGTCTGAGCCCTTCCCTCATCCCGGCGGTTTTGCTAGCAGGAGTTCAACCCCAACGAACAAAGCCCGGAGACCCCCTGGGGCCAAAACGTCTTCCGACTAACATTATACTCTTGCTGTGGAAATCCTATCCCAAGTGGGGGTAGCCAGGTCTATAAAATGCCACACACCCAGGTGGAAGAAACAACATGGCCCAGGCATGGTCTAAGCCCGTCACCTCGTCCCTGTGCTCTGGGGAGCCGGAGGGAACCCCGAGGGCCACGGCCCTGAGGCCCGTCGGGCAGGAAGCCGGCCTCCCACGGAAACAGCTTTCCTGAGGTGCAGACCCTCTCCCAAGGGCTGGTGGCAAAGGAAAGCAAATGCCATCCCCTTCTCTGGAAGAAACCCCAGTGCCCAGCCATGTTCTAAGCCCTCCCCTCCTCCCTGGGCTTATGGTAGCAGGAGTGAAAAGAGAGGAGCACAGCACAGGGACCCGTTTGACAGAAACCGGCTTCCCACGAGTTAGTCATTCTCCACGTGCAGACATGCTCCCCAGTGCCTGTGGCAAGGTGAAGGAAATGCCATACACTAACCTGGAAGAGACCACAGGGCCCAGGCACAGTCTGAGCCCTTCCCTCATCCCGGCGGTTTTGCTAGCAGGAGTTCAACACCAAGGAACACAGACCGGAGACCCCCTGGGGCCAAAACGGCTACGGACTAACAATATGCTCTTTCTGTGGAAATCCTATCTCAAGTGGGGGTAACCAGGTCAACAAAATGTCACACACCCAGGTGGAAGAGACAACATGGCCCAGGCATGGTCTAAGCCCCTCACCTCGTCCCTGTGGTCTGGAGAGCCGGAGGGACCCAGAGGCCCACGGCCCTGAGGCCCGTTGGGCAGAAAGCCGGCTTCCCACAGAAACAGCTTTCCTGAGGTGCAGACCCTATCCCAAGGGCTGGTGGCAAGGGAAAGCAAATGCCACCCCTTCTCTGGAAGAAACCCCAGTGCCCAGCCATGTTGAAAGTCCTCCCCTCCTCCCTGGGCTTCTGGCAGCAGGAGTGAAAAGAGAGGAGCACAGCAATGGGACCCGTTTGACAGAAACCGGCTTCCCACGAGGAAGTCCTTCTCCACGTGCAGACATGCTCCCCAGTGCCTGTGGCAAGGTGAAGGAAATGCCATACACTGACCTGGAAGAGACCACAGGGCCCAGGCACAGTCTGAGCCCTTCCCTCATCCCGGTGGTTTTGCTAGCAGGAGTTCAACACCAAGGAACACAGACCGGAGACCCCCTGGGGCCAAAGGGCTTATGACTAACAATATGCTCTTGCTGTGGAAATCCTATCCCAAGTGGAGGTAGCCAGGTCAACAAAATGCCACACACCCTGGTGGAAGAGACAACATGGCCCAGGCATGGCCTAAGCCCCTCACCTCGTCCCTGTGCTCTGGGGAGCCGGACGGACCCCGAAGCACCATGGCCCTGAGGCCCGTTGGGCAGAAAGCCGGTTTCCCACGGAAACAGCTTTCCTGAGGTGCAGACCGTATCCCAAGGGCTGGTGTCAAGGGAAAGCAAATGCCATCCCCTTATCTGGAAGAAACCCCAGTGCCCAGCCATGTTCTAAGCCCTCCCCTCCTCCCTGGGCTTCTGGCAGCAGGAGTGAAAAGAGAGATGCACAGCACTGGGCCCCGTTTGACAGAAACCGGCCTCCCACGAGGAAGTCCTTCTCCACGTGCCGACATGCTCCCCATTGCCTGTGGCAAGGTGAAGGAAATGCCATACACTGACCTGGAATAGACCACAGGGCCCAGGCACAGTCTGAGCCCTTCCCTCATCCCGGCGGTTTTGCTAGCAGGAGTTCAACCCCAACGAACACAGCCCGGAGACCCTCTGGGGCCAAAACGTCTTCCAACTAACAATATGCTCTTGCTGTGGAAATCCTATCCCAAGTGGGGGTAGCCAGGTCAACAAAATGCCACACAACCAAGTGGAAGAAACAACATGGCCCAGGCATGGTCTAAGCCCCTCACCTCGTCCCTGTGCTTTGGGGAGCCGGAGGGACCCCCGAGGCACATGGCCCGGAGGCCCGTTGGGCAGAAAGCCGGCTTCCCACGGAAACAGCTTTCCTGAGGTGCAGACCCTATCCCAAGGGCTGTTGGCAAGGGAAAGCAAATGCCATCCCCTTCTCTGGAAGAAACCCCAGTGCCCAGCTATGTTGAAAGTCCTCCCCTCCTCCCTGGGCTTCTGGCAGCAGGAGTGAAAAGAGAGGAGCACAGCACTGGGACCCGTTTGACAGGAACCGGCTTCCCATGAGGAAGTCCTTCTCCACGTGCAGACATGCTCCCCAGTGCCTGTGGCAAGGTGAAGGAAATGCCATACACTGACCTGGAAGAGACCACAGGGCCCAGGCACAGTCTGAGCCCTTCCCTCATCCCGGCAGTTATGCTAGCAGGAATTCATCCCCAAAGGACACAGCACGGAGACCCCCTGGGGCCCAAACGGCTTCCGACTAACAATATGCTCTTGCTGTGGAAATCCTATCGCAAGTGGGGGTAGCCAGGTCAACAAAATGCCACACACCTAGGTGGAAGAAACAACATGGCCCAGGCATGGTCTAAGCCCCTCACCTCGTCCCTGTGCCCTGGGGAGCCGGAGGGACCCCGAAGCACCATGGCCCTGAGGCCCGTTGGGCAGAAAGCCGGCTTCCCACGGAAACAGATTTCCTGAGGTGCAGACCCTATCCCAAGGGCTGGTGGCAAGGGAAAGCAAATGCCATCCCCTTCTCTGGAAGAAACCCGAGTGCCCAGCCATGTTTTAAGCCCTCACCTCCTCCCTGGGCTTATGGTAGCAGGAGTGAAAAGAGAAGAGCACAGCACAGGGACCCGTTTGACAGAAACCGGCTTCCCACGAGGAAGTCATTCTCCACGTGCAGACATGCTCCCCAGTGCCTGTGGCAAGGTGAAGGAAATGCCATACACTGACCTGGAATAGACCACAGGGCCCAGGCACAGTCTGAGCCCTTCCCTCATCCCGGCGGTTTTGCTAGCAGGAGTTCAACCCCAACGAACACAGCCCGGAGACCCCCTGGGGCCAAAACGTCTTCCAACTAACAATATACTCTTGCTGTGGAAATCCTATCCCAAGTGGGGGTAGCCAGGTCAATAAAATGCCACACACCCAGGTGGAAGAAACAACATGGCCCAGGCATGGTCTAAGCCGTCACCTCGTCCCTTTGCTCTGGGGAGCCGGAGGGAACCCCGAGGGCCACGGCCCTGAGGACCGTTGGGCAGGAAGCCGGTCCTCCCACGGAAACAGCTTTCCTGAGGTGCAGACCCTCTCCCAAGGGCTGGTGGCAAGGGAAAGCAAATGCCATCCCCTTCTCTGGAAGAAACCCCAGTGCCCAGCCATGTTCTAAGCCCTCCCCTCCTCCCTGGGCTTATGGTAGCAGGAGTGAAAAGAGAGGAGCACAGCACAGGGACCCGTTTGACAGAAACCGGCTTCCCACGAGTTAGTCATTCTCCACGTGCAGACATGCTCCCCAGTGCCTGTGGCAAGGTGAAGGAAATGCCATACACTAACCTGGAAGAGACCACAGGGCCCAGGCACAGTCTGAGCCCTTCCCTCATCCCGGCGGTTTTGCTAGCAGGAGTTCAACCCCAAGGAACACAGCCCGGAGACCCCCTGGGGCCCAAACGGCTTCGGAATAACAATATGCTCTTGCTGTGGAAATCCTATCCCAAGTGGGGGTAGCCAGGTCAACAAAATGCCACACAACCAAGTGGAAGAAACAACATGGCCCAGGCATGGTCTAAGCCCCTCACCTCGTCCCTGTGCTTTGGGGAGCCGGAGGGACCCCCGAGACACACGGCCCGGAGGCCCGTTGGGCAGAAAGCCGGCTTCCCACGGAAACAGGTTTCCTGAGGTGCAGACCCTATCCCAAGGGCTGGTGGCAAGGGAAAGCAAATGCCATCCCCTTCTCTGGAAGAAACCCCAGTGCCCAGCTATGTTGAAAGTCCTCCCCTCCTCCCTGGGCTTCTGGCAGCAGGAGTGAAAAGAGAGGAGCACAGCACTGGGACCCGTTTGACAGGAACCGGCTTCCCATGGGGAAGTCCTTCTCCACGTGCAGACATGCTCCCCAGTGCCTGTGGCAAGGTGAAGGAAATGCCATACACTGACCTGGAAGAGACCACAGGGCCCAGGCACAGTCTGAGCCCTTCCCTCATCCCGGTGGTTTTGCTAGCAGGAGTTCAACCCCAAGAACACAGCCCGGAGACCCCCTGGGGGCAAAACAGCTTCCGACTAACAATATGCTATTGCTGTGGAAATCCTATCCCAAGTGGAGGTAGCCAGGTCAACAAAATGCCACACACCCTGGTGGAAGAGACAACATGGCCCAGGCATGGCCTAAGCCCCTCACCTCGTCCCTGTGCTCTGGGGAGCCGGACGGACCCCGAAGCACCATGGCCCTGAGGCCCGTTGGGCAGAAAGCCGGTTTCCCACGGAAACAGCTTTCCTGAGGTGCAGACCGTATCCCAAGGGCTGGTGTCAAGGGAAAGCAAATGCCATCCCCTTATCTGGAAGAAACCCCAGTGCCCAGCCATGTTCTAAGCCCTCCCCTCCTCCTTGGGCTTCTGGCAGCAGGAGTGAAAAGAGAGATGCACAGCACTGGGACCCGTTTGACAGAAACCGGCCTCCCACGAGGAAGTCCTTCTCCACGTGCAGACATGCTACACATTGCCTGTGGCAAGGTGAAGGAAATGCCATACACTGACCTGGAAGAGACCACAGGGCCCAGGCACAGTCTGAGCCCTTCCCTCATCCCGGCGGTTTTGCTAGCAGGAGTTCAACCCCAACGAACAAAGCCCGGAGACCCCCTGGGGCCAAAACGTCTTCCGACTAACATTATACTCTTGCTGTGGAAATCCTATCCCAAGTGGGGGTAGCCAGGTCTATAAAATGCCACACACCCAGGTGGAAGAAACAACATGGCCCAGGCATGGTCTAAGCCCGTCACCTCGTCCCTGTGCTCTGGGGAGCCGGAGGGAACCCCGAGGGCCACGGCCCTGAGGCCCGTCGGGCAGGAAGCCGGCCTCCCACGGAAACAGCTTTCCTGAGGTGCAGACCCTCTCCCAAGGGCTGGTGGCAAAGGAAAGCAAATGCCATCCCCTTCTCTGGAAGAAACCCCAGTGCCCAGCCATGTTCTAAGCCCTCCCCTCCTCCCTGGGCTTATGGTAGCAGGAGTGAAAAGAGAGGAGCACAGCACAGGGACCCGTTTGACAGAAACCGGCTTCCCACGAGTTAGTCATTCTCCACGTGCAGACATGCTCCCCAGTGCCTGTGGCAAGGTGAAGGAAATGCCATACACTAACCTGGAAGAGACCACAGGGCCCAGGCACAGTCTGAGCCCTTCCCTCATCCCGGCGGTTTTGCTAGCAGGAGTTCAACACCAAGGAACACAGACCGGAGACCCCCTGGGGCCAAAACGGCTACGGACTAACAATATGCTCTTTCTGTGGAAATCCTATCTCAAGTGGGGGTAACCAGGTCAACAAAATGTCACACACCCAGGTGGAAGAGACAACATGGCCCAGGCATGGTCTAAGCCCCTCACCTCGTCCCTGTGGTCTGGAGAGCCGGAGGGACCCAGAGGCCCACGGCCCTGAGGCCCGTTGGGCAGAAAGCCGGCTTCCCACAGAAACAGCTTTCCTGAGGTGCAGACCCTATCCCAAGGGCTGGTGGCAAGGGAAAGCAAATGCCACCCCTTCTCTGGAAGAAACCCCAGTGCCCAGCCATGTTGAAAGTCCTCCCCTCCTCCCTGGGCTTCTGGCAGCAGGAGTGAAAAGAGAGGAGCACAGCAATGGGACCCGTTTGACAGAAACCGGCTTCCCACGAGGAAGTCCTTCTCCACGTGCAGACATGCTCCCCAGTGCCTGTGGCAAGGTGAAGGAAATGCCATACACTGACCTGGAAGAGACCACAGGGCCCAGGCACAGTCTGAGCCCTTCCCTCATCCCGGTGGTTTTGCTAGCAGGAGTTCAACACCAAGGAACACAGACCGGAGACCCCCTGGGGCCAAAGGGCTTATGACTAACAATATGCTCTTGCTGTGGAAATCCTATCCCAAGTGGAGGTAGCCAGGTCAACAAAATGCCACACACCCTGGTGGAAGAGACAACATGGCCCAGGCATGGCCTAAGCCCCTCACCTCGTCCCTGTGCTCTGGGGAGCCGGACGGACCCCGAAGCACCATGGCCCTGAGGCCCGTTGGGCAGAAAGCCGGTTTCCCATGGAAACAGCTTTCCTGAGGTGCAGACCGTATCCCAAGGGCTGGTGTCAAGGGAAAGCAAATGCCATCCCCTTATCTGGAAGAAACCCCAGTGCCCAGCCATGTTCTAAGCCCTCCCCTCCTCCCTGGGCTTCTGGCAGCAGGAGTGAAAAGAGAGATGCACAGCACTGGGCCCCGTTTGACAGAAACCGGCCTCCCACGAGGAAGTCCTTCTCCACGTGCCGACATGCTCCCCATTCCCTGTGGCAAGGTGAAGGAAATGCCATACACTGACCTGGAATAGACCACAGGGCCCAGGCACAGTCTGAGCCCTTCCCTCATCCCGGCGGTTTTGCTAGCAGGAGTTCAACCCCAACGAACACAGCCCGGAGACCCTCTGGGGCCAAAACGTCTTCCAACTAACAATATGCTCTTGCTGTGGAAATCCTATCCCAAGTGGGGGTAGCCAGGTCAACAAAATGCCACACAACCAAGTGGAAGAAACAACATGGCCCAGGCATGGTCTAAGCCCCTCACCTCGTCCCTGTGCTTTGGGGAGCCGGAGGGACCCCCGAGGCACATGGCCCGGAGGCCCGTTGGGCAGAAAGCCGGCTTCCCACGGAAACAGCTTTCCTGAGGTGCAGACCCTATCCCAAGGGCTGTTGGCAAGGGAAAGCAAATGCCATCCCCTTCTCTGGAAGAAACCCCAGTGCCCAGCTATGTTGAAAGTCCTCCCCTCCTCCCTGGGCTTCTGGCAGCAGGAGTGAAAAGAGAGGAGCACAGCACTGGGACCCGTTTGACAGGAACCGGCTTCCCATGAGGAAGTCCTTCTCCACGTGCAGACATGCTCCCCAGTGCCTGTGGCAAGGTGAAGGAAATGCCATACACTGACCTGGAAGAGACCACAGGGCCCAGGCACAGTCTGAGCCCTTCCCTCATCCCGGCAGTTATGCTAGCAGGAATTCATCCCCAAAGGACACAGCACGGAGACCCCCTGGGGCCCAAACGGCTTCCGACTAACAATATGCTCTTGCTGTGGAAATCCTATCGCAAGTGGGGGTAGCCAGGTCAACAAAATGCCACACACCTAGGTGGAAGAAACAACATGGCCCAGGCATGGTCTAAGCCCCTCACCTCGTCCCTGTGCTCTGGGGAGCCAGAGGGACCCCCGACGCCCACGGCCCTGAGGCCCGTTGGGCAGAAATCCGGCTTCCCACGGAAACAGTTTCCTGAGGTGCAGACCCTATACCAAGGGCTGGTGACAAGGGAAAGCAAATGCCATCCCCTTCTCTGGAAGAAACCCCAGTGCCCAGCCATGTTGAAAGTCCTCCCCTCCTCCCTGGGCTTCTGGCAGCAGGAGTGAAAAGAGAGGAGCACAGCACTGGGACCCGTTTGACAGAAACCGGCTTCCCACGAGGAAGTCCTTCTCCACGTGCAGACATGCTCCCCAGTGCCTGTGGCAAGGTGAAGGAAATGCCATAACCTGACATGGAAGAGACCACAGGGCCCAGGCACAGTCTGAGCCCTTCCCTCATCCCCACGGTTTTGCTAGCAGGAGTTCAACCCCAAGAACACAGCCCGGAGACCCCCTGGGGCCCAAACGGCTTTCGATGAACAATATGCTCTTGCTGTGGAAAACCTACCCCAAGTGGGGTAGCCAGGTCAACAAACTGCTAAACACCCAGGTGGAAGAAACAATATGGCCCTGGCATGGTCTAAGCCCCTCACCTCGTCCCTGTGCTTTGGGGAGCCGGAGCGACCCCCGAGGCCCACGGCCCTGAGGCCCGTTGGGCAGAAATCCGGCTTCCCACGGAAACAGATTCCTGAGGTGCAGACCCTATCCCAAGGGCTGGTGGCAAGGGAAAGCAAATGCCATCCCCTTCTCTGGAAGAAACCCCAGTGCCCAGCCATGTTGAAAGTCCTCCCCTCCTCCCTGGGCTTCTGGCAGCAGGAGTGAAAAGAGAGGAGCACAGCACTGGGACCCGTTTGACAGAAACCGGCTTCCCACGAGGAAGTCCTTCTCCACGTGCAGACATGCTCCCCAGTGCCTGTGGCAAGGTGAAGGAAATGCCATACACTGACCTGGAAGAGACAACAGGGCCCAGGCACAGTCTGAGCCCTTCCCTCATCCCGGCGGTTTTGCTAGCAGGAGTTCAACACCAAGGAACACAGACCGGAGACCCCCTGGGGCCAAAGGGCTTATGACTAACAATATTCTCTTGCTGTGGAAATCCTATCCCAAGTGGAGGTAGCCAGGTCAACAAAATGCCACACACCCTGGTGGAAGAGACAACATGGCCCAGGCATGGCCTAAGCCCCTCACATCGTCCCTGTACTCTGGGGAGCCGGAGGGAACCCCGAGGCCCACAGCCCTGAGGCCCGTTGGGCAGAAAGCCGGCTTCCCACGGAAACAGATTTCCTGAGGTGCAGAACCTATCCCAAGGAGTGGTGGCAAGGGAAAGGAAATGCCATCCCCTTCTCTGGAAGAAACGCCAGTGCCCAGTCATGCTTTAACCGCTCCCCTCCTCCATGGGCTTATGGCAGCAGGAGTGAAAAGAGAGGAGCACAGCACTAGGAGCGTTTGACAGAAACCGGCTTCCCACGAGGAAGTACTTCTCCACGTGCAGACATGCTCCCCAGTGCCTGTGGCAAGGTGAAGGACATGCCATACACTGACCTGGAAGAGACCACAGGGCCCAGGTACAGTCTGAGACCTACCCTCATCCCGGAGGTTTTGGTAGCAGGAGTTCATTCCCAAGGAACACAGCACGGACACCCCCTGGGGCCCAAACGGCTTCAGACTAACAATATGCTCTTGATGTGGAAATCCTATCCCAAGTGGGGGTAACCAGGTCAACAAAATGCCACACACCCAGGTGGAAGAAACAACATGGCCCAGGCATGGTCTAAGCCCCTCACCTAGTCCCTGTGCTCTGGGGAGCCGGAGGGACCCCCGAGGCCCACGGTCCTGAGGCCCGTTGGGCAGAAAGCCGGCTTCCCACGGAAACAGCTTTCCTGAGGTGCAGACCGTATCCCAAGGGCTGGTGGCAATGGAAAGCAAATGCCATCCCCTTCTCTGGAAGTAACCCCAGTGCCCAGCCATGTTGTAAGCCTTCCCCTCCTTCCTGGGCTTCTGGCAGCAGGAGTGAAAAGAGAGGAGCACAGCACTGGGACCCTTTTGACAGAAACCGGCTTACCACGAGGAATTCCTTCTCCACGTGCAGACATGCTCCCCAGTGCCTGTGGCAAGCTGAAGGAAATGCCATACACTGACCTGGAAGAGACCACCTCGCCCAGGCACAGTCTGAGCCCTTCCCTCATCCCGGAGGTTTTGCTAGCAGGAGTTCAACCCCAAGAACACAGCCCGGAGACCCCCTGTGGCCAAAACAGCTTCTGACTAACAATGTGCTATTGCTGTGGAAATCCTATCCCAAGTGGAGGTAGCCAGGTCAACAAAATGCCACACACCCTGGTGGAAGAGACAACATGGCCCAGGCATGGCCTAAGCCCCTCACCTCGTCCCTGTGCTCTGGGGAGCCGGAGGGACCCCCGAGGCCCACGGCCCTGAGGCCCGTTGGGCAGAAAGCCGGCTTCCCACGGAAACAGCTTTCCTGAGGTGCAGACCCTATCCCAAGGGCTGGTGGCAAGGGAAAGCAAATGCCATCCCCTTCTCTGGAAGAAACCCCAGTGCCCAGCCATGTTGAACGTCCTCCCCTCCTCCCTGGGCTTCTGGCAGCAGGAGTGAAAAGAGAGGAGCACAGCACTGGGATCCGTTTGACAGAAACCGGCTTCCCACGCGGAAGTCCTTCTCCACGTGCAGACATGCTCCCAAGTGCCTGTGGCAAGGTGAAGGAAATGCCATACACTGACCTGGAAGAGACCACAGGGCCCAGGCACAGTCTGAACCCTTCCCTCATCCCGGCGGTTTTGCTAGCAGGAGTTCAACCCCAAGGAACACAGACCGGAGACCCCCTGGGGCCCAAACGGCTTCGGACTAACAATATGCTCTTGCTGTGGAAATCCTATCCCAAGTGGGGGTAGCCAGGTCAATAAAATGCCACACAACCAAGTGGAAGAAACAACATGGCCCAGGCATGGTCTAAGCCCCTCACCTCGTACCTGTGCTTTGGGGAGCCGGAGGGACCCCCGAGGCACACGGCCCGGAGGCCCGTTGGGCAGAAAGCCGGCTTCCCACGGAAACAGCTTTCCTGAGGTGCAGACCCTATCCCAAGGGCTGGTGGCAAGGGAAAGCAAATGCCATCCCCTTCTCTGGAAGAAACCCCAGTGCCCAGCCATGTTCTAAGCCCTCCCCTCCTCCCTGGGCTTATGGTAGCAGGAGTGAAAAGAGAGGAGCACAGCACTGGGACCCGTTTGATGGAAACTGGTTTCCCACGAGGAAGTCCTTCTCCACGTGCAGACATGCTCCCCAGTGCCTGTGGCAAGGTGAAGGAAATGCCATACACTGACCTGGAAGAGACCACAGGGCCCAGGCACAGTCTGAGACCTACCCTCATCCCGGAGGTTTTGGTAGCAGGAGTTCATCCCCAAGGAACACAGCACGGAGACCCCCTGGGGCCAAAGGGCTTATGACTAACAATATGCTCTTGCTGTGGAAATCCTATCCCAAGTGGGGGTAACCAGGTCAACAAAATGCCACAAACCCAGGTGGAAGAAACAACATGGCCCAGGCATGGTCTAAGCCCCTCACCTCGTCCCTGTGCTCTGGGGAGCCGGAGGGACCCCCGAGGCCCACGGTCCTGAGGCCCGTTGGGCAGAAAGGCGGCTTCCCACGGAAACAGCTTTCCTGAGGTGCAGACCGTATCCCACGGGCTGGTGGCAAGGGAAAGCAAATGCCATCCCCTTATCTGGAAGAAACCCCAGTGCCCAGCCATGTTCTAAGCCCTCCCCTCCTCCCTGGGCTTCTGGCAGCAGGAGTGAAAAGAGAGATGCACAGCACTGGGACCCGTTTGACAGAAACCGGCCTCCCACGAGGAAGTCCTTCTCCACGTGCAGACATGCTCCCCATTGCCTGTGGCAAGGTGAAGGAAATGCCATACACTGACCTGGAATAGACCACAGGGCCCAGGCACAGTCTGAGCCCTTCCCTCATCCCGGCGGTTTTGCTAGCAGGAGTTCAACCCCAACGAACAAAGCCCGGAGACCCCCTGGGGCCAAAACGTCTTCCAACTAACAATATACTCTTGCTGTGGAAATCCTATCCCAAGTGGGGGTAGCCAGGTCAATAAAATGCCACACACCCAGGTGGAAGAAACAAAATGGCCCAGGCATGGTCTAAGCCGTCACCTCGTCCCTGTGCTCTGGGGAGCCGGAGGGAACCCCGAGGGCCACGGCCCTGAGGCCCGTTGGGCAGGAAGCCGGTCCTCCCACGGAAACAGCTTTCCTGAGGTGCAGACCCTCTCCCAAGGGCTGGTGGCAAGGGAAAGCAAATGCCATCCCCTTCTCTGGAAGAAACCCCAGTGCCCAGCCATGTTGAAAGTCCTCCCCTCCTCCCTGGGCTTCTGGCAGCAGGAGTGAAAAGAGAGGAGCACAGCAATGGGACCCGTTTGACAGAAACCGGCTTCCCACGAGGAAGTCCTTCTCCACGTGCAGACATGCTCCCCAGTGCCTGTGGCAAGGTGAAGGAAATGCCATACACTGACCTGGAAGAGACCACAGGGCCCAGGCACAGTCTGAGCCCTTCCCTCATCCCGGTGGTTTTGCTAGCAGGAGTTCAACACCAAGGAACACAGACCGGAGACCCCGTGGGGCCAAAACGGCTTCCGACTAACAATATGCTCTTGCTGTGGAAATCCTATCCCAAGTGGAGGTAGCCAGGTCAACAAAATGCCACACACCCAGGTGGAAGAGACAATATGGCCCAGGCATGGCCTAAGCCCCTCACCTCGTCCCTGTGCTCTGGGGAGCCGGAGTGACCCCGAGGCCAACGGCCCTGAGGCCCGTTGGCAGGAAGCCGGCTTCCCACGGAAACAGCTTTCCTGAGTTGCAGACCGTATCCCAAGGGCTGGAGGCAAGGGAAAACAAATGCCATCCACTTCTCTGGAAGAAACCCCAGTGCCCAGCCATGTTCTAAGCCCTCCCCTCCTCCCTGGGCTTCTGGCAGCTGGAGTGAAAAGAGAGGAGCACAGCACTGGGACCCGGTTGACAGAAACAGGCTTCCCACGAGGAAGTCATTCTCCACGTGCAGACATGCTCCCCAGTGCCTGTGGCAAGGTGAAGGAAATGCCATACACTGACCTGGAAGAGACCACAGGGCCCAGGCACAGTCTGAGCCCTTCCCTCATCCCGGCGGTTTTGCTAGCAAGAGTTCAACCGCAAGGAACACAGTCCGGAGACCCCCTGGGGCCCAAACGGCTTCCGACTAACAATATGTTCTTGCTGTGGAAATCTAAACCCAAGTGGGGGTAGCCAGGTCAACAAAATGCCACACACCGATGTGGAAGAAACAACATGGCCCAGGCATGGTCTAAGCCCCTCACCTCGTCCCTGTCCTTTGGGGAGCCGGAGGGACCCCCGAGGCATACGGCCCGGAGGCCCGTTGGGCAGAAAGCCGGCTTCCCACAGAAACAGCTTTCCTGAGGTGCAGACCCTATCCCAAGGGGTGGTGGCAAGGGAAAGCAAATGCCATCCCCTTCTCTGGAAGAAACCCCATTGCCCAGCCATGTTGTAAGCTCTCCCCTCCTCCCTGGGCTTCTGGCAGCAGGAGTGAAAAGAGAGGGGCACAGCACGGGGACCCGTTTGACAGAAACCGGCTTCCACGAGGAAGTCCTTCTCCACGTGCAGACATGCTCCCCAGTGCCTGTGGCAAGGTGAAGGAAATGCCATACACTGACCTGGAAGAGACCACAGGGCCCAGGCACAGTCTGAGCCCTTCCCTCATCCCGGTGGTTTTACTAGCAGGAGTTCAACACCAAGGAACACAGACCGGAGACCCCCTGGGGCCAAAGGGCTTATGACTAACAATATGCTCTTGCTGTGGAAATCCTATCCCAAGTGGAGGTAGCCAGGTCAACAAAATGCCACACACCCTGGTGGAAGAGACAACATGGCCCAGGCATGGTCTAAGCCCCTCACCTCGTCCCTGTGCTCTGGGGAGCATGACGGACCCCGAAGTACCATGGCCCTGAGGCCCGTTGGGCAGAAAGCCGGTTTCCCACGGAAACAGCTTTCCTGAGGTGCAGACCGTATCCCAAGGGCTGGTGTCAAGGGAAAGCAAATGCCTTCCCCTTATCTGGAAGAAACCCCAGTGCCCAGCCATGTTCTAAGCCCTCCCCTCCTCCCTGGGCTTCTGGCAGCAGGAGTGAAAAGAGAGATGCACAGCACTGGGACCCGTTTGACAGAAACCGGCTTCCCACGAGTTAGTCATTCTCCACGTGCAGACATGCTCCCCAGTGCCTGTGGCAAGGTGAAGGAAATGCCATACACTAACCTGGAAGAGACCACAGGGCCCAGGCACAGTCTGAGCCCTTCCCTCATCCCGGCGGTTTTGCTAGCAGGAGTTCAACCCCAACGAACACAGCCCGGAGACCCCCTCGGGCCAAAACGTCTTCCAACTAACAATATACTCTTGCTGTGGAAATCCTATCCCAAGTGGGGGTAGCCAGGTCAATAAAATGCCACACACCCAGGTGGAAGAAACAACATGGCCCAGGCATGGTCTAAGCCGTCACCTCGTCCCTGTGCTCTGGGGAGCCGGAGGGAACCCCGAGGGCCACGGCCCTGAGGCCCGTTGGGCAGGAAGCCGGTCCTCCCACGGAAACAGCTTTCCTGAGGTGCAGACCCTCTCCCAAGGGCTGGTGGCAAGGGAAAGCAAATGCCATCCCCTTCTCTGGAAGAAACCCCAGTGCCCAGCCATGTTCTAAGCCCTCCCCTCCTCCCTGGGCTTATGGTAGCAGGAGTGAAAAGAGAGGAGCACAGCACAGGGACCCGTTTGACAGAAACCGGCTTCCCACGAGTTAGTCATTCTCCACGTGCAGACATGCTCCCCAGTGCCTGTGGCAAGGTGAAGGAAATGCCATACACTAACCTGGAAGAGACCACAGGGCCCAGGCACAGTCTGAGCCCTTCCCTCATCCCGGCGGTTTTGCTAGCAGGAGTTCAACCCCAAGGAACACAGCCCGGAGACCCCCTGGGGCCCAAACGGCTTCGGAATAACAATATGCTCTTGCTGTGGAAATCCTATCCCAAGTGGGGGTAGCCAGGTCAACAAAATGCCACACAACCAAGTGGAAGAAACAACATGGCCCAGGCATGGTCTAAGCCCCTCACCTCGTCCCTGTGCTTTGGGGAGCCGGAGGGACCCCCGAGGCACACGGCCCGGAGGCCCGTTGGGCAGAAAGCCGGCTTCCCACGGAAACAGCTTTCCTGAGGTGCAGACCCTATACCAAGGGCTGGTGGCAAGGGAAAGCAAATGCCATCCCCTTCTCTGGAAGAAACCCCAGTGCCCAGCTATGTTGAAAGTCCTCCCCTCCTCCCTGGGCTTCTGGCAGCAGGAGTGAAAAGAGAGGAGCACAGCACTGGGACCCGTTTGACAGGAACCGGCTTCCCATGGGGAAGTCCTTCTCCACGTGCAGACATGCTCCCCAGTGCCTGTGGCAAGGTGAAGGAAATGCCATACACTGACCTGGAAGAGACCACAGGGCCCAGGCACAGTCTGAGCCCTTCCCTCATCCCGGTGGTTTTGCTAGCAGGAGTTCAACCCCAAGAACACAGCCCGGAGACCCCCTGGGGCCAAAACAGCTTCCGACTAACAATATGCTCTTGCTGTGGAAATCCTATCCCAAGTGGAGGTAGCCAGGTCAACAAAATGCCACACACCCTGGTGGAAGAGACAACATGGCCCAGGCATGGCCTAAGCCCCTCACCTCGTCCCTGTGCTCTGGGGAGCCGGACGGACCCCGAAGCACCATGGCCCCGAGGCCCGTTGGGCAGAAAGCCGGTTTCCCACGGAAACAGCTTTCCTGAGGTGCAGACCGTATCCCAAGGGCTGGTGTAAAGGGAAAGCAAATGCCATCCCCTTATCTGGAAGAAACCCCAGTGCCCAGCCATGTTCTAAGCCCTCCCCTCCTCCTTGGGCTTCTGGCAGCAGGAGTGAAAAGAGAGATGCACAGCACTGGGACCCATTTGACAGAAACCGGCCTCCCACGAGGAAGTCCTTCTCCACGTGCAGACATGCTACACATTGCCTGTGGCAAGGTGAAGGAAATGCCATACACTGACCTGGAAGAGACCACAGGGCCCAGGCACAGTCTGAGCCCTTCCCTCATCCCGGCGGTTTTGCTAGCAGGAGTTCAACCCCAACGAACAAAGCCCGGAGACCCCTTGGGGCCAAAACGTCTTCCGACTAACATTATACTCTTGCTGTGGAAATCCTATCCCAAGTGGGGGTAGCCAGGTCTATAAAATGCCACACACCCAGGTGGAAGAAACAACATGGCCCAGGCATGGTCTAAGCCCGTCACCTCGTCCCTGTGCTCTGGGGAGCCGGAGGGAACCCCGAGGGCCACGGCCCTGAGGCCCGTCGGGCAGGAAGCCGGCCTCCCACGGAAACAGCTTTCCTGAGGTGCAGACCCTCTCCCAAGGGCTGGTGGCAAAGGAAAGCAAATGCCATCCCCTTCTCTGGAAGAAACCCCAGTGCCCAGCCATGTTCTAAGCCCTCCCCTCCTCCCTGGGCTTATGGTAGCAGGAGTGAAAAGAGAGGAGCACAGCACAGGGACCCGTTTGACAGAAACCGGCTTCCCACGAGTTAGTCATTCTCCACGTGCAGACATGCTCCCCAGTGCCTGTGGCAAGGTGAAGGAAATGCCATACACTAACCTGGAAGAGACGACAGGGCCCAGGCACAGTCTGAGCCCTTCCCTCATCCCGGCGGTTTTGCTAGCAGGAGTTCAACACCAAGGAACACAGACCGGAGACCCCCTGGGGCCAAAACGGCTACGGACTAACAATATGCTCTTTCTGTGGAAATCCTATCTCAAGTGGGGGTAACCAGGTCAACAAAATGTCACACACCCAGGTGGAAGAGACAACATGGCCCAGGCATGGTCTAAGCCCCTCACCTCGTCCCTGTGGTCTAGAGCCCCGGAGGGACCCAGAGGCCCACGGCCCTGAGGCCCGTTGGGCAGAAAGCCGGCTTCCCACAGAAACAGCTTTCCTGAGGTGCAGACCCTATCCCAAGGGCTGGTGGCAAGGGAAAGCAAATGCCACCCCTTCTCTGGAAGAAACCCCAGTGCCCAGCCATGTTGAAAGTCCTCCCCTCCTCCCTGGGCTTCTGGCAGCAGGAGTGAAAAGAGAGGAGCACAGCAATGGGACCCGTTTGACAGAAACCGGCTTCCCACGAGGAAGTCCTTCTCCACGTGCAGACATGCTCCCCAGTGCCTGTGGCAAGGTGAAGGAAATGCCATACACTGACCTGGAAGAGACCACAGGGCCCAAGCACAGTCTGAGCCCTTCCCTCATCCCGGTGGTTTTGCTAGCAGGAGTTCAACACCAAGGAACACAGACCGGAGACCCCCTGGGGCCAAAGGGCTTATGACTAACAATATGCTCTTGCTGTGGAAATCCTATCCCAAGTGGAGGTAGCCAGGTCAACAAAATGCCACACACCCTGGTGGAAGAGACAACATGGCCCAGGCATGGCCTAAGCCCCTCATCTCGTCCCTGTGCTCTGGGGAGCCGGACGGACCCCGAAGCACCATGGCCCTGAGGCCCGTTGGGCAGAAAGCCGGTTTCCCACGGAAACAGCTTTCCTGAGGTGCAGACCGTATCCCAAGGGCTGGTGTCAAGGGAAAGCAAATGCCATCCCCTTATCTGGAAGAAACCCCAGTGCCCAGCCATGTTCTAAGCCCTCCCCTCCTCCCTGGGCTTCTGGCAGCAGGAGTGAAAAGAGAGATGCACAGCACTGGGCCCCGTTTGACAGAAACCGGCCTCCCACGAGGAAGTCCTTCTCCACGTGCCGACATGCTCCCCATTGCCTGTGGCAAGGTGAAGGAAATGCCATACACTGACCTGGAATAGACCACAGGGCCCAGGCACAGTCTGAGCCCTTCCCTCATCCCGGCGGTTTTGCTAGCAGGAGTTCAACCCCAACGAACACAGCCCGGAGACCCTCTGGGGCCAAAACGTCTTCCAACTAACAATATGCTCTTGCTGTGGAAATCCTATCCCAAGTGGGGGTAGCCAGGTCAACAAAATGCCACACAACCAAGTGGAAGAAACAACATGGCCCAGGCATGGTCTAAGCCCCTCACCTCGTCCCTGTGCTTTGGGGAGCCGGAGGGACCCCCGAGGCACATGGCCCGGAGGCCCGTTGGGCAGAAAGCCGGCTTCCCACGGAAACAGCTTTCCTGAGGTGCAGACCCTATCCCAAGGGCTGTTGGCAAGGGAAAGCAAATGCCATCCCCTTCTCTGGAAGAAACCCCAGTGCCCAGCTATGTTGAAAGTCCTCCCCTCCTCCCTGGGCTTCTGGCAGCAGGAGTGAAAAGAGAGGAGCACAGCACTGGGACCCGTTTGACAGGAACCGGCTTCCCATGAGGAAGTCCTTCTCCACGTGCAGACATGCTCCCCAGTGCCTGTGGCAAGGTGAAGGAAATGCCATACACTGACCTGGAAGAGACCACAGGGCCCAGGCACAGTCTGAGCCCTTCCCTCATCCCGGCAGTTATGCTAGCAGGAATTCATCCCCAAAGGACACAGCACGGAGACCCCCTGGGGCCCAAACGGCTTCCGACTAACAATATGCTCTTGCTGTGGAAATCCTATCGCAAGTGGGGGTAGCCAGGTCAACAAAATGCCACACACCTAGGTGGAAGAAACAACATGGCCCAGGCATGGTCTAAGCCCCTCACCTCGTCCCTGTGCCCTGGGGAGCCGGAGGGACCCCGAAGCACCATGGCCCTGAGGCCCGTTGGGCAGAAAGCCGGCTTCCCACGGAAACAGATTTCCTGAGGTGCAGACCCTATCCCAAGGGCTGGTGGCAAGGGAAAGCAAATGCCATCCCCTTCTCTGGAAGAAACCCGAGTGCCCAGCCATGTTTTAAGCCCTCACCTCCTCACTGGGCTTATGGTAGCAGGAGTGAAAAGAGAGGAGCACAGCACAGGGACCCGTTTGACAGAAACCGGCTTCCCACGAGGAAGTCATTCTCCACGTGCAGACATGCTCCCCAGTGCCTGTGGCAATGTGAAGGAAATGCCATACACTAACCTGGAAGAGACCACAGGGCCCAGGCACAGTCTGAGCCCTTCCCTCATCCCGGCGGTTTTGCTAGCAGGAGTTCAACCCCAAGAACACAGCCCGGAGACCCCCTGGGGCCAAAACAGCTTCCGACTAACAATATGCTATTGCTGTGGAAATCCTATCCCAAGTGGGGGTAACCAGGTCAACAAAATGCCACACACCCAGGTGGAAGAAACAACATGGCCCAGGCATGGTCTAAGCCCCTCACCTTGTCCCTGTGCTCTGGGGAGCCAGAGGGACCCCCGACGCCCACGGCCCTGAGGCCCGTTGGGCAGAAATCCGGCTTCCCACGGAAACAGTTTCCTGAGGTGCAGACCCTATACCAAGGGCTGGTGGCAAGGGAAAGCAAATGCCATCCCCTTCTCTGGAAGAAACCCCAGTGCCCAGCCATGTTGAAAGTCCTCCCCTCCTCCCTGGGCTTCTGGCAGCAGGAGTGAAAAGAGAGGAGCACAGCACTGGGACCCGTTTGACAGAAACCGGCTTCCCACGAGGAAGTCCTTCTCCACGTACAGACATGCTCCCCAGTGCCTGTGGCAAGGTGAAGGAAATGCCATAACCTGACATGGAAGAGACCACAGGGCCCAGGCACAGTCTGAGCCCTTCCCTCATCCCCACGGTTTTGCTAGCAGGAGTTCAACCCCAAGAACACAGCCCGGAGACCCCCTGGGGCCCAAACGGCTTTCGATGAACAATATGCTCTTGCTGTGGAAAACCTACCCCAAGGGGGTAGCCAGGTCAACAAACTGCTAAACACCCAGGTGGAAGAAACAATATGGCCCTGGCATGGTCTAAGCCCCTCACCTCGTCCCTGTGCTTTGGGGAGCCGGAGGGACCCCCGAGGCCCACGGCCCTGAGGCCCGTTGGGCAGAAATCCGGCTTCCCACGGAAACAGATTCCTGAGGTGCAGACCCTATACCAAGGGCTGGTGGCAAGGGAAAGCAAATGCCATCCCCTTCTCTGGAAGAAACCCCAGTGCCCAGCCATGTTGAAAGTCCTCCCCTCCTCCCTGGGCTTCTGGCAGCAGGAGTGAAAAGAGAGGAGCACAGCACTGGGACCCGTTTGACAGAAACCGGCTTCCCACGAGGAAGTCCTTCTCCACGTGCAGACATGCTCCCCAGTGCCTGTGGCAAGGTGAAGGAAATGCCATACACTGACCTGGAAGAGACCACAGGGCCCAGGCACAGTCTGAGCCCTTCCCTCATCCCGGCGGTTTTGCTAGCAGGAGTTCAACACCAAGGAACACAGACCGGAGACCCCCTGGGGCCAAAGGGCTTATGACTAACAATATTCTCTTGCTGTGGAAATCCTATCCCAAGTGGAGGTAGCAAGGTCAACAAAATGCCACACACCCTGGTGGAAGAGACAACATGGCCCAGGAATGGCCTAAGCCCCTCACATCGTCCCTGTACTCTGGGGAGCCGGAGGGAACCCCGAGGCCCACAGCCCTGAGGCCCGTTGGGCAGAAAGCCGGCTTCCCACGGAAACAGATTTCCTGAGGTGCAGAACCTATCCCAAGGAGTGGTGGCAAGGGAAAGGAAATGCCATCCCCTTCTCTGGAAGAAACGCCAGTGCCCAGTCATGCTTTAACCGCTCCCCTCCTCCATGGGCTTATGGCAGCAGGAGTGAAAAGAGAGGAGCACAGCACTAGGAGCGTTTGACAGAAACCGGCTTCCCACGAGGAAGTACTTCTCCACGTGCAGACATGCTCCCCAGTGCCTGTGGCAAGGTGAAGGACATGCCATACACTGACCTGGAAGAGACCACAGGGCCCAGGTACAGTCTGAGACCTACCCTCATCCCGGAGGTTTTGGTAGCAGGAGTTCATTTCCAAGGAACACAGCACGGAGACCCCCTGGGGCCCAAACGGCTTCAGACTAACAATATGCTCTTGATGTGGAAATCCTATCCCAAGTGGGGGTAACCAGGTCAACAAAATGCCACACACCCAGGTGGAAGAAACAACATGGCCCAGGCATGGTCTAAGCCCCTCACCTAGTCCCTGTGCTCTGGGGAGCCGGAGGGACCCCCGAGGCCCACGGTCCTGAGGCCCGTTGGGCAGAAAGCCGGCTTCCCACGGAAACAGCTTTCCTGAGGTGCAGACCGTATCCCAAGGGCTGGTGGCAATGGAAAGCAAATGCCATCCCCTTCTCTGGAAGTAACCCCAGTGCCCAGCCATGTTGTAAGCCTTCCCCTCCTTCCTGGGCTTCTGGCAGCAGGAGTGAAAAGAGAGGAGCACAGCACTGGGACCCTTTTGACAGAAACCGGCTTACCACGAGGAATTCCTTCTCCACGTGCAGACATGCTCCCCAGTGCCTGTGGCAAGCTGAAGGAAATGCCATACACTGACCTGGAAGAGACCACCTCGCCCAGGCACAGTCTGAGCCCTTCCCTCATCCCGGAGGTTTTGCTAGCAGGAGTTCAACCCCAAGAACACAGCCCGGAGACCCCCTGGGGCCAAAACAGCTTCTGACTAACAATGTGCTATTGCTGTGGAAATCCTATCCCAAGTGGAGGTAGCCAGGTCAACAAAATGCCACACACCCTGGTGGAAGAGACAACATGGCCCAGGCATGGCCTAAGCCCCTCACCTCGTCCCTGTGCTCTGGGGAGCCGGAGGGACCCCCGAGGCCCACGGCCCTGAGGCCCGTTGGGCAGAAAGCCGGCTTCCCACGGAAACAGCTTTCCTGAGGTGCAGACCCTATCCCAAGGGCTGGTGGCAAGGGAAAGCAAATGCCATCCCCTTCTCTGGAAGAAACCCCAGTGCCCAGCCATGTTGAACGTCCTCCCCTCCTCCCTGGGCTTCTGGCAGCAGGAGTGAAAAGAGAGGAGCACAGCACTGGGATCCGTTTGACAGAAACCGGCTTCCCACGCGGAAGTCCTTCTCCACGTGCAGACATGCTCCCAAGTGCCTGTGGCAAGGTGAAGGAAATGCCATACACTGACCTGGAAGAGACCACAGGGCCCAGGCACAGTCTGAACCCTTCCCTCATCCCGGCGGTTTTGCTAGCAGGAGTTCAACCCCAAGGAACACAGACCGGAGACCCCCTGGGGCCCAAACGGCTTCGGACTAACAATATGCTCTTGCTGTGGAAATCCTATCCCAAGTGGGGGTAGCCAGGTCAATAAAATGCCACACAACCAAGTGGAAGAAACAACATGGCCCAGGCATGGTCTAAGCCCCTCACCTCGTCCCTGTGCTTTGGGGAGCCGGAGGGACCCCCGAGGCACACGGCCCGGAGGCCCGTTGGGCAGAAAGCCGGCTTCCCACGGAAACAGCTTTCCTGAGGTGCAGACCCTATCCCAAGGGCTGGTGGCAAGGGAAAGCAAATGCCATCCCCTTCTCTGGAAGAAACCCCAGTGCCCAGCCATGTTCTAAGCCCTCCCCTCCTCCCTGGGCTTATGGTAGCAGGAGTGAAAAGAGAGGAGCACAGCACTGGGACCCGTTTGATGGAAACTGGTTTCCCACGAGGAAGTCCTTCTCCACATGCAGACATGCTCCCCAGTGCCTGTGGCAAGGTGAAGGAAATGCCATACACTGACCTGGAAGAGACCACAGGGCCCAGGCACAGTCTGAGACCTACCCTCATCCCGGAGGTTTTGGTAGCAGGAGTTCATCCCCAAGGAACACAGCACGGAGACCCCTTGGGGCCCAAACGGCTTCCGACTAACAATATGCTCTTGCTGTGGAAATCCTATCCCAAGTGGGGGTAACCAGGTCAACAAAATGCCACAAACCCAGGTGGAAGAAACAACATGGCCCAGGCATGGTCTAAGCCCCTCACCTCGTCCCTGTGCTCTGGGGAGCCGGAGGGACCCCCGAGGCCCACGGTCCTGAGGCCCGTTGGGCAGAAAGCCGGCTTCCCACGGAAACAGCTTTCCTGAGGTGCAGACCGTATCCCAAGGGCTGGTGGCAAGGGAAAGCAAATGCCATCCCCTTCTCTGGAAGAAACCCCAGTGCCCAGCCATGTTGTAAGCCTTCCCCTCCTCCCTGGGCTTCTGGCAGCAGGAGTGAAAAGAGAGGAGCACAGCACTGGGACCCGTTTGACAGAAACCGGCTTCCCACGAGGAAGTCCTTCTCCACGTGCAGACATGCTCCCCAGTGCCTGTGGCAAGGTGAAGGAAATGCCATACACTGACCTGGAAGAGACCACAGGGCCCAGGCACAGTCTGAGCCCTTCCCTCATCCCGGTGGTTTTGCTAGCAGGAGTTCAACACCAAGGAACACAGACCGGAGACCCCCTGGGGCCAAAGGGCTTATGACTAACAATATGCTCTTGCTGTGGAAATCCTATCCCAAGTGGAGGTAGCCAGGTCAACAAAATGCCACACACCCTGGTGGAAGAGACAACATGGCCCAGGCATGGCCTAAGCCCCTCACCTCGTCCCTGTGCTCTGGGGAGCCGGACGGACCCCGAAGCACCATGGCCCTGAGGCCCGTTGGGCAGAAAGCCGGTTTCCCACGGAAACAGCTTTCCTGAGGTGCAGACCCTATCCCAAGGGCTGGTGTCAAGGGAAAGCAAATGCCTTCCCCTTATCTGGAAGAAACCCCAGTGCCCAGCCATGTTCTAAGCCCTCCCCTCCTCCCTGGGCTTCTGGCAGCAGGAGTGAAAAGAGAGATGCACAGCACTGGGACCCGTTTGACAGAAACCGGCCTCCCACGAGGAAGTCCTTCTCCACGTGCAGATATGCTCCCCATTGCCTGTGGCAAGGTGAAGGAAATGCCATACACTGACCTGGAATAGACCACAGGGCCCAGGCACAGTCTGAGCCCTTCCCTCATCCCGGCGGTTTTGCTAGCAGGAGTTCAACCCCAACGAACGCAGCCCAGAGACCCCCTGGGGCCAAAACGTCTTCCAACTAACAATATACTCTTGCTGTGGAAATCCTATCCCAAGTGGGGGTAGCCAGGTCAATAAAATGCCACACACCCAGGTGGAAGAAACAACATGGCCCAGGCATGGTCTAAGCCGTCACCTCGTCCCTGTGCTCTGGGGAGCCGGAGGGAACCCCGAGGGCCACGGCCCTGAGGCCCGTTGGGCAGGAAGCCGGTCCTCCCACGGAAACAGCTTTCCTGAGGTGCAGACCCTCTCCCAAGGGCTGGTGGCAAGGGAAAGCAAATGCCATCCCCTTCTCTGGAAGAAACCCCAGTGCCCAGCCATGTTCTAAGCCCTCCCCTCCTCCCTGGGCTTATGGTAGCAGGAGTGAAAAGAGAGGAGCACAGCACAGGGACCCGTTTGACAGAAACCGGCTTCCCACGAGTTAGTCATTCTCCACGTGCAGACATGCTCCCCAGTGCCTGTGGCAAGGTGAAGGAAATGCCATACACTAACCTGGAAGAGACCACAGGGCCCAGGCACAGTCTGAGCCCTTCCCTCATCCCCACGGTTTTGCTAGCAGGAGTTCAACCCCAAGAACACAGCCCAGAGACCCCCTGGGGCCAAAACAGCTTCCGACTAACAATATGCTATTGCTGTGGAAATCCTATCCCAAGTGGAGGTAGCCAGGTCAACAAAATGCCACACACCGAGGTGGAAGAAACAACATGGCCCAGGCATGGTCAAGCCCCTCACCTCGTCCCTGTGCTCTGGGGAGCCGGAGGGACCCCCGAGGCATACGGCCCGGAGGCCCGTTAGGCAGAAAGCCGGCTTCCCACGGAAACAGCTTTCCTGAGGTGCAGACCCTATCCCAAGGGGTGGTGGCAAGGGAAAGCAAATGCCATCCCCTTCTCTGGAAGAAACCCCATTGCCCAGCCATGTTGTAAGCTCTCCCCTCCTCCATGGGCTTCTGGCAGCAGGAGTGAAAAGAGAGGGGCACAGCACGGGGACCCGTTTGACAGAAACCGGCTTCCCACGAGGAAGTCCTTCTCCACGTGCAGACATGCTCCCCAGTGCCTGTGGCAAGGTGAAGGAAATGCCATACACTGACCTGGAAGAGGCCACAGGGCCCAGGCACAGTCTGAGCCCTTCCCTCATCCCGGCGGTTGTGCTAGCAGGAGTTCAACCCCAAGGAACACAGACCGGAGACCCCCTGGGGCCCAAACGGCTTCGGACTAACAATATGCTCTTGCTGTGGAAATCCTATCCCAAGTGGGGGTAGCCAGGTCAACAAAATGCCACACAACCAAGTGGAAGAAACAACATGGCCCAGGCATGGTCTAAGCCCCTCACCTCGTCCCTGTGCTTTGGGGAGCCGGAGGGACCCCCGAGGCACACGGCCCGGAGGCCCGTTGGGCAGAAAGCCGGCTTCCCACGGAAACAGGTTTCCTGAGGTGCAGACCCTATCCCAAGGGCTGGTGGCAAGGGAAAGCAAATGCCATCCCCTTCTCTGGAAGAAACCCCAGTGCCCAGCTATGTTGAAAGTCCCCCCCTCTTCCCTGGGCTTCTGGCAGCAGGAGTGAAAAGAGAGGAGCACAGCACTGGGACCCGTTTGACAGGAACCGGCTTCCCATGGGGAAGTCCTTCTCCACGTGCAGACATGCTCCCCAGTGCCTGTGGCAAGGTGAAGGTAATGCCATACACTGACCTGGAAGAGACCACAGGGCCCAGGCACAGTCTGAGCCCTTCCCTCATCCCCATGGTTTTGCTAGCAGGAGTTCAACCCCAAGAACACAGCCCAGAGACCCCCTGGGGCCAAAACAGCTTCCGACTAACAATATGCTATTGCTGTGGAAATCCTATCCCAAGTGGAGGTAGCCAGGTCAACAAAATGCCACACACCTTGGTGGAAGAGACAACATGGCCCAGGCATGGCCTAAGCCCCTCACCTCGTCCCTGTGCTCTGGGGAACCGGAGGGACCCCCTAGGCCCACGGCCCTGAGGCCCGTTGGGCAGAAAGCCGGCTTCCCACGGAAACAGCTTTCCTGAGGTGCAGACCCTATCCCAAGGGCTGGTGGCAAGGGAAAGCAAATGCCATCCCCTTCTCTGGAAGAAACCCCAGTGCCCAGCCATGTTGAAAGTCCTCCCCTCCTCCCTGGGCTTCTGGCAGCAGGAGTGAAAAGATAGGAGCACAGCACTGGGACCCGTTTGACAGAAACCGGCTTCCCACGAGGAAGTCCTTCTCCACGTGCAGACATGCTCCCCAGTGCCTGTGGCAAGGTGAAGGAAATGCCATACACTGACCTGGAAGAGACCACAGGGCCCAGGCACAGTCTGAGCCCTTCCCTCATCCCGGTGGTTTTGCTAGCAGGAGTTCAACACCAAGGAACACAGACCGGAGACCCCCTGGGGCCAATACGGCTTCCGACTAACAATATGCTCTTGCTGTGGAAATCCTATCCCAAGTGGAGGTAGCCAGGTCAACAAAATGCCACACACCCAGGTGGAAGAGACAATATGGCCCAGGCATGGCCTAAGCCCCTCACCTCGTCCCTGTGCTCTGGGGAGCCGGAGTGACCCCGAGGCCAACGGCCCTGAGGCCCGTTGGCAGGAAGCCGGCTTCCCACGGAAACAGCTTTCCTGAGTTGCAGACCCTATCCCAACGGCTGGAGGCAAGGGAAAACAAATGCCATCCACTTCTCTGGAAGAAACCCCAGTGCCCAGCCATGTTCTAAGCCCTCCCCTCCTCCCTGGGCTTCTGGCAGCTGGAGTGAAAAGAGAGGAGCACAGCACTGGGACCCGGTTGACAGAAACAGGCTTCCCACGAGGAAGTCATTCTCCACGTGCAGACATGCTCCCCAGTGCCTGTGGCAAGGTGAAGGAAATGCCATACACTGACCTGGAAGAGACGAGAGGGCCCAGGCACAGTCTGAGCCCTTCCCTCATCCCGGCGGTTTTGCTAGCAAGAGTTCAACCGCAAGGAACACAGTCCGGAGACCCCCTGGGGCCCAAACGGCTTCCGACTAACAATATGTTCTTGCTGTGGAAATCTAAACCCAAGTGGGGGTAGCCAGGTCAACAAAATGCCAGACACCGAGGTGGAAGAAACAACATGGCCCAGACATGGTCTAAGCCCCTCACCTCGTCCCTGTGCTCTGGGGAGCCGGAGGGACCCCCGAGGCATACGGCCCGGAGGCCCGTTGGGCAGAAAGCGGGCTTCCCACGGAAACAGCTTTCCTGAGGTGCAGACCGTATCCCAAGGGCTGGTGGCAAGGGAAAGCAAATGCCATCCCCTTCTCTGGAAGAAACCCCAGTGCCCAGCCATGTTGTAAGCCTTCCCCTCCTTCCTGGGCTTCTGGCAGCAGGAGTGAAAAGAGAGGAGCACAGCACTGGGACCCTTTTGACAGAAACCGGCTTCCCACGAGGAAGTCCTTCTCCACGTGCAGACATGCTCCCCAGTGCCTGTGGCAAGCTGAAGGAAATGCCATACACTGACCTGGAAGAGACCACATCGCCCAGGCACAGTCTGAGCCCTTCCCTCATCCCGGTGGTTTTGCTAGCAGGAGTTCAACCCCAAGTACACAGCCCGGAGACCCCCTGGGGCCAAAACAGCTTCCCACTAACAATATGCTATTGCTCTGGAAATCCTATCCCAAGTGGGGGTAACCAGGTCAACAAAATGCCACACACCCAGGTTGAAGAAACAACATGGCCCAGGCATGGTCTAAGCCCCTCACCTCGTCCCTGTGCTCTGGGGAGCCGGAGGGACCCCCGAGGCCCACGGCCCTGAGGCCCGTTGGGCAGGAAGCCGGCCTCCCACGGAAACAGCTTTCCTGAGATTCAGACCCTCTCCCAAGGGCTGGTAGCAAGAGAAAGCAAAAGCCATGCCCTTCTCTGGAAGAAACTCCCGTTCCCAGCCATGTTGTAAGCCCTCCCCTCCTCCCTGGGCTTCAGGCTGGAGGAGTGAAAAGAGAGGAGCACAGCACTGGGACCCTTTTGACAGAAACCGGCTTCACACGAGGAAGTCCTTCTCCACGTGCAGACATGCTCACCAGTGCCTGTGGCAAGGTGAAGGAAATGCCATACACTGACCTGGAAGAGACCACAGGGCCCAGGCACAGTCTGAGACCTACCCTCATCCCGGAGGTTTTGGTAGCAGGAGTTCATCCCCAAGAACACAGCCCAGAGACCCCCTGGGGCCAAAACAGCTTCTGACTAACAATGTGCTATTGCTGTGGAAATGCTATCCCAAGTGGAGGTAGCCAGGTCAACAAAATGCCACACACCCTGGAGGAAGAGACAACATGGCCCAGGCATGGCCTAAGCCCCTCACCTCGTCCCTGTGCTCTGGGGAGCCGGAGGGACCCCCGAGGCCCACGGCCCTGTGGCCCGTTGGGCAGAAACCCGGCTTCCCACGGAAACAGCTTTCCTGAGGTGCAGACCCTATCCCAAGGGCTGGTGGCAAGGGAAAGCAAATGCCATCCCCTTCTCTGGAAGAAACCCCAGTGCCCAGCCATGTTGAAAGTCCTCCCCTCCTCCCTGGGCTTCTGGCAGCAGGAGTGAAAAGAGAGGAGCACAGCACTGGGACCCGTTTGACAGAAACCGGCTTCCAACGCGGAAGTCCTTCTCCACGTGCAGACATGCTCACCAGTGCCTGTGGCAAGGTGAAGGAAATGCCATACACTGACCTGGAAGAGACCACAGGGCCCAGGCACAGTCTGAACCCTTCCCTCATCCTGGCGGTTTTGCTAGCAGGAGTTCAACCCCAAGGAACACAGCACGGAGACCCCCTGGGGCCCAAACGGCTTCCGACTAACAATATGCTCGTGCTGTGGAAATCCTATCCCAAGTGGAGGTAGCCAGGTCAACAAAATGCCACACAACCAAGTGGAAGAAACAACATGGCCCAGGCATGGTCTAAGCCCCTCACCTCGTCCCTGTGCTTTGGGGAGCCGGAGGGACCCCCGAGGCACACGGCCCGGAGGCCCGTTGGGCAGAAAGCCGGCTTCCCACGGAAACAGCTTTCCTGAGGTGCAGACCCTATTCCAAGGGCTGGTGGCAAGGGAAAGCAAATGCCATCCCCTTCTCTGGAAGAAACCCCAGTGCCCAGCCATGTTGAAAGTCCTCCCCTCCTCCCTGGGCTTCTGGCAGCAGGAGTGAGAAGAGAGGAGCACAGCCCTGGGACCCGTTTGACAGAAACCGGCTTCCCACGAGGAAGTCCTTCTCCACGTGCAGACATGCTCCCCAGTGCCTGTGGCAAGGTGAAGGAAATGCCATACACTGACCTGGAAGAGACCACAGGGCCCAGGCACAGTCTGAGCCCTTCCCTCATCCCGGCGGTTTTGCTAGCAGGAGTTCAACCCCAACGAACACAGCCCGGAGACCCCCTGGGGCCAAAACGTCTTCCAACTAACAATATACTCTTGCTGTGGAAATCCTATCCCAAGTGGGGGTAGCCAGGTCAATAAAATGCCACACACCCAGGTGGAAGAAACAACATGGCCCAGGTATGGTCTAAGCCCGTCACCTCGTCCCTGTGCTCTGGGGAGCCGGAGGGAACCCCGAGGGCCACGGCCCTGAGGCCCGTTGGGCAGGAAGCCGGCCTCCCACGGAAACAGCTTTCCTGAGGTGCAGACCCTCTCCCAAGGGCTGGTGGCAAGGGAAAGCAAATGCCATCCCCTTCTCTGGAAGAAACCCCAGTGCCCAGCCATGTTCTAAGCCCTCCCCTCCTCCCTGGGCTTCTGGCAGCAGGAGTGAAAAGAGAGGAGCACAGCACAGGGACCCGTTTGACAGAAACCGGCTTCCCACGAGTTAGTCATTCTCCACGTGCAGACATGCTCCCCAGTGCCTGTGGCAAGGTGAAGGAAATGCCATACACTGACCTGGAAGAGACCACAGGGCCCAGGCACAGTCTGAGCCCTTCCCTCATCCCGGCGGTTTTGCTAGCAGGAGTTCAACTCCAAGGAACACAGACCGGAGACCCCCTGGGGCCCAAACGGCTTCGGACTAACAATATGCTCTTGCTGTGGAAATCCTATCCCAAGTGGGGGTAGCCAGGTCAATAAAATGCCACACAACCAAGTGGAAGAAACAACATGGCCCAGGCATGGTCTAAGCCCCTCACCTCGTCCCTGTGCTTTGGGGAGCCGGAGGGACCTCCGAGGCACACGGCCCGGAGGCCCGTTGGGCAGAAAGCCGGCTTCCCACGGAAACAGGTTTCCTGAGGTGCAGACCCTATCCCAAGGGCTGGTGGCAAGGGAAAGCAAATGCCATCCCCTTCTCTGGAAGAAACCCCAGTGCCCAGCCATGTTCTAAGCCCTCCCCTCCTCCCTGGGCTTATGGTAGCAGGAGTGAAAAGAGAGGAGCACAGCACTGGGACCCGTTTGATGGAAACTGGCTTCCCACGAGGAAGTCCTTCTCCACGTGCAGACATGCTCCCCAGTGCCTGTGGCAAGGTGAAGGAAATGCCATACACTGACCTGGAAGAGACCACAGGGCCCAGGCACAGTCTGAGACCTACCCTCATCCCGGAGGTTTTGGTAGCAGGAGTTCATCCCCAAGGAACACAGCACGGAGACCCCCTGGGGCCCAAACGGCGTCCGACTAACAATATGCTATTGCTGTGGAAATCCTATCCCAAGTTGAGGTAGCCAGGTCAACAAAATGCCACACACCCAGGTGGAAGAGACAACATGGCCCAGGCATGGCCTAAGCCCCTCACCTCGTCCCTGTGCTCTGGGGAGCCGGAGGGACCCCCGAGGCCCACGGCCCTGAGGCCCGTTGGGCAGAAAGCCGGCTTCCCACGGAAACATCTTTCCTGAGGTGCAGACCCTATCCCAAGGGCTGGTGGCAAGGGAAAGCAAATGCCATCCCCTTCTCTGGAAGAAACCCCAGTGCCCAGCCATGTTGAAAGTCCTCCCCTCCTCCCTGGGCTTCTGGCAGCAGGAGTGAAAAGAGAGGAGCACAGCACTGGGACCCGTTTGACAGAAACCGGCTTCCCACGAGGAAGTCCTTCTCCACGTGCACACATGCTCCCCAGTGCCTGTGGCAAGGTGAAGGAAATGCCATACACTGACCTGGAAGAGACCACAGGGCCCAGGCACAGTCTGAGCCCTTCCCTCATCCCGGCGGTTTTGCTAGCAGGAGTTCAACACCAAGGAACACAGACCGGAGACCCCCTGGGGCCAAAGGGCTTATGACTAACAATATGCTCTTGCTGTGGAAATCCTATCCCAAGTGGAGGTAGCCAGGTCAACAAAATGCCACACACCCTGGTGGAAGAGACACCATGGCCCAGGCATGGCCTAAGCCCCTCACATCGTCCCTGTACTCTGGGGAGCCGGAGGGAACCCCGAGGCCCACAGCCCTGAGGCCCGTTGGGCAGAAAGCCGGCTTCCCACGGAAACAGATTTCCTGAGGTGCAGAACCTATCCCAAGGAGTGGTGGCAAGGGAAAGGAAATGCCATCCCCTTCTCTGGAAGAAACGCCAGTGCCCAGTCATGCTTTAACCGCTCCCCTCCTCCATGGGCTTATGGCAGCAGGAGTGAAAAGAGAGGAGCACAGCACTAGGAGCGTTTGACAGAAACCGGCTTCCCACGAGGAAGTCCTTCTCCACGTGCAGACATGCTCCCCAGTGCCTGTGGCAAGGTGAAGGAAATGCCATACACTGACCTGGAAGAGACCACAGGGCCCAGGCACAGTCTGAGACCTACCCTCATCCCGGAGGTTTTGGTAGCAGGAGTTCATCCCCAAGGAACACAGCACGGAGACCCCCTGGGGCCCAAACGGCTTCCGACTAACAATATGCTCTTGCTGTGGAAATCCTATCCCAAGTGGGGGTAACCAGGTCAACAAAATGCCACACACCCAGGTGGAAGAAACAACATGGCCCAGGCATGGTCTAAGCCCCTCACCTCGTCCCTGTGCTCTGGGGAGCCGGAGGGACCCCCGAGGCCCACGGTCCTGAGGCCCGTTGGGCAGAAAGCCGGCTTCCCACGGAAACAGCTTTCCTGAGGTGCAGACCGTATCCCAAGGGCTGGTGGCAAGGGAAAGCAAATGCCATCCCCTTCTCTGGAAGAAACCCCAGTGCCCAGCCATGTTGTAAGCCTTCCCCTCCTTCCTGGGCTTCTGGCAGCAGGAGTGAAAAGAGAGGAGCACAGCACTGGGACCCTTTTGACAGAAACCGGCTTCCCACGAGGAAGTCCTTCTCCACGTGCAGACATGCTCACCAGCGCCTGTGGCAAGGTGAAGGAAATGCCATACACTGACCTGGACGAGACTACAGGGCCCAGGCACAGTCTGAGCCCTTCCCTCATCCCAGGGGTTTTGCTAGCAGAAGTTCAACCCCAAGAACACAGCCCAGAGACCCCCTGGGGCCAAAACAGCTTCCGACTAACAATATGCTATTGCTGTGGAAATCCTATCCCAAGTGGAGGTAGCCAGGTCAACAAAATGCCACACACCCAGGTGGAAGAGACAACATGGCCCAGGCATGGCCTAAGCCCCTCACCTCGTCCCTGTGCTCTGGGGAGCCGGGGGGACCCCTGAGGCCCACGGCCCTGAGGCCCGTTGGGCAGAAAGCCGGCTTCCCACGGAAACATCTTTCCTGAGGTGCAGACCCTATCCCAAGGGCTGGTGGCAAGGGAAAGCAAATGCCATCCCCTTCTCTGGAAGAAACCCCAGTGCCCAGCCATGTTGAAAGTCCTCCCCTCCTCCCTGGGCTTCTGGCAGCAGGAGTGAAAAGAGAGGAGCACAGCACTGGGACCCGTTTGACAGAAACCGGCTTCCCACGAGGAAGTCCTTCTCCACGTGCAGACATGCTCCCCAGTGCCTGTGGCAAGGTGAAGGAAATGCCATACACTGACCTGGAAGAGACCACAGGGCCCAGGCACAGTCTGAGCCCTTCCCTCATCCCGGTGGTTTTGCTAGCAGGAGTTCAACACCAAGGAACACAGACCGGAGACCCCCTGGGGCCAAAGGGCTTATGACTAACAATATGCTCTTGCTGTGGAAATCCTATCCCAAGTGGAGGTAGCCAGGTCAACAAAATGCCACACACCCTGGTGGAAGAGACAACATGGCCCAGGCATGGCCTAAGCCCCTCACCTCGTCCCTGTGCTCTGGGGAGCCGGACGGACCCCGAAGCACCATGGCCCTGAGGCCCGTTGGGCAGAAAGCCGGTTTCCCACGGAAACAGCTTTCCTGAGGTGCAGACCCTATCCCAAGGGCTGGTGTCAAGGGAAAGCAAATGCCTTCCCCTTATCTGGAAGAAACCCCAGTGCCCAGCCATGTTCTAAGCCCTCCCCTCCTCCCTGGGCTTCTGGCAGCAGGAGTGAAAAGAGAGATGCACAGCACTGGGACCCGTTTGACAGAAACCGGCCTCCCACGAGGAAGTCCTTCTCCACGTGCAGACATGCTCCCCATTGCCTGTGGCAAGGTGAAGGAAATGCCATACACTGACCTGGAATAGACCACAGGGCCCAGGCACAGTCTGAGCCCTTCCCTCATCCCGGCGGTTTTGCTAGCAGGAGTTCAACCCCAACGAACACAGCCCGGAGACCCCCTGGGACCAAAACGTCTTCCAACTAACAATATACTCTTGCTGTGGAAATCCTATCCCAAGTGGGGGTAGCCAGGTCAATAAAATGCCACACACCCAGGTGGAAGAAACAACATGGCCCAGGCATGGTCTAAGCCGTCACCTCGTCCCTGTGCTCTGGGGAGCCGGAGGGAACCCCGAGGGCCACGGCCCTGAGGCCCGTTGGGCAGGAAGCCGGTCCTCCCACGGAAACAGCTTTCCTGAGGTGCAGACCCTCTCCCAAGGGCTGGTGGCAAGGGAAAGCAAATGCCATCCCCTTCTCTGGAAGAAACCCCAGTGCCCAGCCATGTTCTAAGCCCTCCCCTCCTCCCTGGGCTTATGGTAGCAGGAGTGAAAAGAGAGGAGCACAGCACAGGGACCCGTTTGACAGAAACCGGCTTCCCACGAGTTAGTCATTCTCCACGTGCAGACATGCTCCCCAGTGCCTGTGGCAAGGTGAAGGAAATGCCATACACTAACCTGGAAGAGACCACAGGGCCCAGGCACAGTCTGAGCCCTTCCCTCATCCCCGCGGTTTTGCTAGCAGGAGTTCAACCCCAAGGAACACAGACCGGAGACCCCCTGGGGCCCAAACGGCTTCGGAATAACAATATGCTCTTGCTGTGGAAATCCTATCCCAAGTGGGGGTAGCCAGGTCAACAAAATGCCACACAACCAAGTGGAAGAAACAACATGGCCCAGGCATGGTCTAAGCCCCTCACCTCGTCCCTGTGCTTTGGGGAGCCGGAGGGACCCCCGAGGCACACGGCCCGGAGGCCCGTTGGGCAGAAAGCCGGCTTCCCACGGAAACAGCTTTCCTGAGGTGCAGACCCTATCCCAAGGGCTGGTGGCAAGGGAAAGCAAATGCCATTCCCTTCTCTGGAAGAAACCCCAGTGCCCAGCCATGTTGAAAGTCCTCCCCTCCTCCCTGGGCTTCTGGCAGCAGGAGTGAAAAGAGAGGAGCACAGCACTGGGACCCGTTTGACAGGAACCGGCTTCCCATGGGGAAGTCCTTCTCCACGTGCAGACATGCTCCCCAGTGCCTGTGGCAAGGTGAAGGAAATGCCATACACTGACCTGGAAGAGACCACAGGGCCCAGGCACAGTCTGAGCCCTTCCCTCATCCCCACGGTTTTGCTAGCAGGAGTTCAACCCCAAGAACACAGCCCGGAGACCCCCTGGGGCCAAAACAGCTTCCGACTAACAATATGCTATTGCTGTGGAAATCCTATCCCAAGTGGAGGTAGCCAGGTCAACAAAATGCCACACACCCAGGTGGAAGAGACAACATGGCCCAGGCATGGCCTAAGCCCCTCACCTCGTCCCTGTGCTCTGGGGAGCCGGAGGGACCCCTGAGGCCCACGGCCCTGAGGCCCGTTGGGCAGAAAGCCGGCTTCCCACGGAAACATCTTTCCTGAGGTGCAGACCCTATCCCAAGGGCTGGTGGCAAGGGAAAGCAAATGCCATCCCCTTCTCTGGAAGAAACCCCAGTGCCCAGCCATGTTGAAAGTCCTCCCCTCCTCCCTGGGCTTCTGGCAGCAGGAGTGAAAAGAGAGGAGCACAGCACTGGGACCCGTTTGACAGAAACCGGCTTCCCACGAGGAAGTCCTTCTCCACGTGCAGACATGCTCCCCAGTGCCTGTGGCAAGGTGAAGGAAATGCCATACACTGACCTGGAAGAGACCACAGGGCCCAGGCACAGTCTGAGCCCTTCCCTCATCCCGGTGGTTTTGCTAGCAGGAGTTCAACACCAAGGAACACAGACCGGAGACCCCCTGGGGCCAAAGGGCTTATGACTAACAATATGCTCTTGCTGTGGAAATCCTATCCCAAGTGGAGGTAGCCAGGTCAACAAAATGCCACACACCCTGGTGGAAGAGACAACATGGCCCAGGCATGGCCTAAGCCCCTCACCTCGTCCCTGTGCTCTGGGGAGCCGGACGGACCCCGAAGCACCATGGCCCTGAGGCCCGTTGGGCAGAAAGCCGGTTTCCCACGGAAACAGCTTTCCTGAGGTGCAGACCCTATCCCAAGGGCTGGTGTCAAGGGAAAGCAAATGCCTTCCCCTTATCTGGAAGAAACCCCAGTGCCCAGCCATGTTCTAAGCCCTCCCCTCCTCCCTGGGCTTCTGGCAGCAGGAGTGAAAAGAGAGATGCACAGCACTGGGACCCGTTTGACAGAAACCGGCCTCCCACGAGGAAGTCCTTCTCCACGTGCAGACATGCTCCCCATTGCCTGTGGCAAGGTGAAGGAAATGCCATACACTGACCTGGAATAGACCACAGGGCCCAGGCACAGTCTGAGCCCTTCCCTCATCCCGGCGGTTTTGCTAGCAGGAGTTCAACCCCAACGAACACAGCCCGGAGACCCCCTGGGGCCAAAACGTCTTCCAACTAACAATATACTCTTGCTGTGGAAATCCTATCCCAAGTGGGGGTAGCCAGGTCAATAAAATGCCACACACCCAGGTGGAAGAAACAACATGGCCCAGGCATGGTCTAAGCCGTCACCTCGTCCCTGTGCTCTGGGGAGCCGGAGGGAACCCCGAGGGCCACGGCCCTGAGGCCCGTTGGGCAGGAAGCCGGTCCTCCCACGGAAACAGCTTTCCTGAGGTGCAGACCCTCTCCCAAGGGCTGGTGGCAAGGGAAAGCAAATGCCATCCCCTTCTCTGGAAGAAACCCCAGTGCCCAGCCATGTTCTAAGCCCTCCCCTCCTCCCTGGGCTTATGGTAGCAGGAGTGAAAAGAGAGGAGCACAGCACAGGGACCCGTTTGACAGAAACCGGCTTCCCACGAGTTAGTCATTCTCCACGTGCAGACATGCTCCCCAGTGCCTGTGGCAAGGTGAAGGAAATGCCATACACTAACCTGGAAGAGACCACAGGGCCCAGGCACAGTCTGAGCCCTTCCCTCATCCCCGCGGTTTTGCTAGCAGGAGTTCAACCCCAAGGAACACAGACCGGAGACCCCCTGGGGCCCAAACGGCTTCGGAATAACAATATGCTCTTGCTGTGGAAATCCTATCCCAAGTGGGGGTAGCCAGGTCAACAAAATGCCACACAACCAAGTGGAAGAAACAACATGGCCCAGGCATGGTCTAAGCCCCTCACCTCGTCCCTGTGCTTTGGGGAGCCGGAGGGACCCCCGAGGCACACGGCCCGGAGGCCCGTTGGGCAGAAAGCCGGCTTCCCACGGAAACAGCTTTCCTGAGGTGCAGACCCTATCCCAAGGGCTGGTGGCAAGGGAAAGCAAATGCCATTCCCTTCTCTGGAAGAAACCCCAGTGCCCAGCCATGTTGAAAGTCCTCCCCTCCTCCCTGGGCTTCTGGCAGCAGGAGTGAAAAGAGAGGAGCACAGCACTGGGACCCGTTTGACAGGAACCGGCTTCCCATGGGGAAGTCCTTCTCCACGTGCAGACATGCTCCCCAGTGCCTGTGGCAAGGTGAAGGAAATGCCATACACTGACCTGGAAGAGACCACAGGGCCCAGGCACAGTCTGAGCCCTTCCCTCATCCCCACGGTTTTGCTAGCAGGAGTTCAACCCCAAGAACACAGCCCGGAGACCCCCTGGGGCCAAAACAGCTTCCGACTAACAATATGCTATTGCTGTGGAAATCCTATCCCAAGTGGAGGTAGCCAGGTCAACAAAATGCCACACACCCAGGTGGAAGAGACAACATGGCCCAGGCATGGCCTAAGCCCCTCACCTCGTCCCTGTGCTCTGGGGAGCCGGAGGGACCCCTGAGGCCCACGGCCCTGAGGCCCGTTGGGCAGAAAGCCGGCTTCCCACGGAAACATCTTTCCTGAGGTGCAGACCCTATCCCAAGGGCTGGTGGCAAGGGAAAGCAAATGCCATCCCCTTCTCTGGAAGAAACCCCAGTGCCCAGCCATGTTGAAAGTCCTCCCCTCCTCCCTGGGCTTCTGGCAGCAGGAGTGAAAAGAGAGGAGCACAGCACTGGGACCCGTTTGACAGAAACCGGCTTCCCACGAGGAAGTCCTTCTCCACGTGCAGACATGCTCCCCAGTGCCTGTGGCAAGGTGAAGGAAATGCCATACACTGACCTGGAAGAGACCACAGGGCCCAGGCACAGTCTGAGCCCTTCCCTCATCCCGGTGGTTTTGCTAGCAGGAGTTCAACACCAAGGAACACAGACCGGAGACCCCCTGGGGCCAAAGGGCTTATGACTAACAATATGCTCTTGCTGTGGAAATCCTATCCCAAGTGGAGGTAGCCAGGTCAACAAAATGCCACACACCCTGGTGGAAGAGACAACATGGCCCAGGCATGGCCTAAGCCCCTCACCTCGTCCCTGTGCTCTGGGGAGCCGGACGGACCCCGAAGCACCATGGCCCTGAGGCCCGTTGGGCAGAAAGCCGGTTTCCCACGGAAACAGCTTTCCTGAGGTGCAGACCCTATCCCAAGGGCTGGTGTCAAGGGAAAGCAAATGCCTTCCCCTTATCTGGAAGAAACCCCAGTGCCCAGCCATGTTCTAAGCCCTCCCCTCCTCCCTGGGCTTCTGGCAGCAGGAGTGAAAAGAGAGATGCACAGCACTGGGACCCGTTTGACAGAAACCGGCCTCCCACGAGGAAGTCCTTCTCCACGTGCAGACATGCTCCCCATTGCCTGTGGCAAGGTGAAGGAAATGCCATACACTGACCTGGAATAGACCACAGGGCCCAGGCACAGTCTGAGCCCTTCCCTCATCCCGGCGGTTTTGCTAGCAGGAGTTCAACCCCAACGAACACAGCCCGGAGACCCCCTGGGGCCAAAACGTCTTCCAACTAACAATATACTCTTGCTGTGGAAATCCTATCCCAAGTGGGGGTAGCCAGGTCAATAAAATGCCACACACCCAGGTGGAAGAAACAACATGGCCCAGGCATGGTCTAAGCCGTCACCTCGTCCCTGTGCTCTGGGGAGCCGGAGGGAACCCCGAGGGCCACGGCCCTGAGGCCCGTTGGGCAGGAAGCCGGTCCTCCCACGGAAACAGCTTTCCTGAGGTGCAGATCCTCTCCCAAGGGCTGGTGGCAAGGGAAAGCAAATGCCATCCCCTTCTCTGGAAGAAACCCCAGTGCCCAGCCATGTTCTAAGCCCTCCCCTCCTCCCTGGGCTTATGGTATCAGGAGTGAAAAGAGAGGAGCACAGCACAGGGACCCGTTTGACAGAAACCGGCTTCCCACGAGTTAGTCATTCTCCACGTGCAGACATGCTCCCCAGTGCCTGTGGCAAGGTGAAGGAAATGCCATACACTAACCTGGAAGAGACCACAGGGCCCAGGCACAGTCTGAGCCCTTCCCTCATCCCCGCGGTTTTGCTAGCAGGAGTTCAACCCCAAGGAACACAGACCGGAGACCCCCTGGGGCCCAAACGGCTTCGGAATAACAATATGCTCTTGCTGTGGAAATCCTATCCCAAGTGGGGGTAGCCAGGTCAACAAAATGCCACACAACCAAGTGGAAGAAACAACATGGCCCAGGCATGGTCTAAGCCCCTCACCTCGTCCCTGTGCTTTGGGGAGCCGGAGGGACACCCGAGGCACACGGCCCGGAGGCCCGTTGGGCAGAAAGCCGGCTTCCCACGGAAACAGCTTTCCTGAGGTGCAGACCCTATCCCAAGGGCTGGTGGCAAGGGAAAGCAAATGCCATCCCCTTCTCTGGAAGAAACCCCAGTGCCCAGCCATGTTGAAAGTCCTCCCCTCCTCCCTGGGCTTCTGGCAGCAGGAGTGAAAAGAGAGGAGCACAGCAATGGGACCCGTTTGACAGAAACCGGCTTCCCACGAGGAAGTCCTTCTCCACGTGCAGACATGCTCCCCAGTGCCTGTGGCAAGGTGAAGGAAATGCCATACACTGACCTGGAAGAGACCACAGGGCCCAGGCACAGTCTGAGCCCTTCCCTCATCCCGGTGGTTTTGCTAGCAGGAGTTCAACACCAAGGAACACAGACCGGAGACCCCCTGGGGCCAAAACGGCTTCCGACTAACAATATGCTCTTGCTGTGGAAATCCTATCCCAAGTGGAGGTAGCCAGGTCAACAAAATGCCACACACCCAGGTGGAAGAGACAATATGGCCCAGGCATGGCCTAAGCCCCTCACCTCGTCCCTGTGCTCTGGGGAGCCGGAGTGACCCCGAGGCCAACGGCCCTGAGGCCCGTTGGCAGGAAGCCGGCTTCCCACGGAAACAGCTTTCCTGAGTTGCAGACCGTATCCCAAGGGCTGGAGGCAAGGGAAAACAAATGCCATCCACTTCTCTGGAAGAAACCCCAGTGCCCAGCCATGTTCTAAGCCCTCCCCTCCTCCCTGGGCTTCTGGCAGCTGGAGTGAAAAGAGAGGAGCACAGCACTGGGACCCGGTTGACAGAAACAGGCTCCCCACGAGGAAGTCATTCTCCACGTGCAGACATGCTCCCCAGTGCCTGTGGCAAGGTGAAGGAAATGCCATACACTGACCTGGAAGAGACGACAGGGCCCAGGCACAGTCTGAGCCCTTCCCTCATCCCGGCGGTTTTGCTAGCAAGAGTTCAACCGCAAGGAACACAGTCCGGAGACCCCCTGGGGCCCAAACGGCTTCCGACTAACAATATGTTCTTGCTGTGGAAATCTAAACCCAAGTGGGGGTAGCCAGGTCAACAAAATGCCACACACCGATGTGGAAGAAACAACATGCCCCAGGCATGGTCTAAGCCCCTCACCTCGTCCCTGTGCTCTGGGGAGCCGGAGGGACCCCCGAGGCATACGGCCCGGAGGCCCGTTGGGCAGAAAGCCGGCTTCCCACGGAAACAGCTTTCCTGAGGTGCAGACCCTATCCCAAGGGGTGGTGGCAAGGGAAAGCAAATGCCATCCCCTTCTCTGGAAGAAACCCCATTGCCCAGCCATGTTGTAAGCTCTCCCCTCCTCCCTGGGCTTCTGGCAGCAGGAGTGAAAAGAGAGGGGCACAGCACGGGGACCCGTTTGACAGAAACCGGCTTCCCTCGAGGAAGTCCTTCTCCACGTGCAGACATGCTCCCCAGTGCCTGTGGCAAGGTGAAGGAAATGCCATACACTGACCTGGAAGAGACCACAGGGCCCAGGCACAGTCTGAGCCCTTCCCTCATCCCGGTGGTTTTGCTAGCAGGAGTTCAACACCAAGGAACACAGACCGGAGACCCCCTGGGGCCAAAGGGCTTATGACTAACAATATGCTCTTGCTGTGGAAATCCTATCCCAAGTGGAGGTAGCCAGGTCAACAAAATGCCACACACCCTGGTGGAAGAGACAACATGGCCCAGGCATGGCCTAAGCCCCTCACCTCGTCCCTGTGCTCTGGGGAGCATGACAGACCCCGAAGTACCATGGCCCTGAGGCCCGTTGGGCAGAAAGCCGGTTTCCCACGGAAACAGCTTTCCTGAGGTGCAGACCGTATCCCAAGGGCTGGTGTCAAGGGAAAGCAAATGCCTTCCCCTTATCTGGAAGAAACCCCAGTGCCCAGCCATGTTCTAAGCCCTCCCCTCCTCCCTGGGCTTCTGGCAGCAGGAGTGAAAAGAGAGATGCACAGCACTGGGACCCGTTTGACAGAAACCGACCTCCCACGAGGAAGTCCTTCTCCACGTGCAGACATGCTCCCCATTGCCTGTGGCAAGGTGAAGGAAATGCCATACACTGACCTGGAATAGACCACAGGGCCCAGGCACAGTCTGAGCCCTTCCCTCATCCCGGCGGTTTTGCTAGCAGGAGTTCAACCCCAACGAACACAGCCCGGAGACCCCCTGGGGCCAAAACGTCTTCCAACTAACAATATACTCTTGCTGTGGAAATCCTATCCCAAGTGGGGGTAGCCAGGTCAATAAAATGCCACACACCCAGGTGGAAGAAACAACATGGCCCAGGCATGGTCTAAGCCGTCACCTCGTCCCTGTGCTCTGGGGAGCCGGAGGGAACCCCGAGGGCCACGGCCCTGAGGACCGTTGGGCAGGAAGCCGGTCCTCCCACGGAAACAGCTTTCCTGAGGTGCAGACCCTCTCCCAAGGGCTGGTGGCAAGGGAAAGCAAATGCCATCCCCTTCTCTGGAAGAAACCCCAGTGCCCAGCCATGTTCTAAGCCCTCCCCTCCTCCCTGGGCTTATGGTAGCAGGAGTGAAAAGAGAGGAGCACAGCACAGGGACCCGTTTGACAGAAACCGGCTTCCCACGAGTTAGTCATTCTCCACGTGCAGACATGCTCCCCAGTGCCTGTGGCAAGGTGAAGGAAATGCCATACACTAACCTGGAAGAGACCACAGGGCCCAGGCACAGTCTGAGCCCTTCCCTCATCCCGGCGGTTTTGCTAGCAGGAGTTCAACCCCAAGGAACACAGACCGGAGACCCCCTGGGGCCCAAACGGCTTCGGAATAACAATATGCTCTTGCTGTGGAAATCCTATCCCAAGTGGGGGTAGCCAGGTCAACAAAATGCCACACAACCAAGTGGAAGAAACAACATGGCCAAGGCATGGTCTAAGCCCCTCACCTCGTCCCTGTGCTTTGGGGAGCCGGAGGGACCCCCGAGGCACAGGGCCCGGAGGCCCGTTGGGCAGAAAGCCGGCTTCCCACGGAAACAGCTTTCCTAAGGTGCAGACCCTATCCCAAGGGCTGTTGGCAAGGGAAAGCAAATGCCATCCCCTTCTCTGGAAGAAACCCCAGTGCCCAGCTATGTTGAAAGTCCTCCCCTCCTCCCTAGGCTTCTGGCAGCAGGAGTGAAAAGAGAGGAGCACAGCACTGGGACCCGTTTGACAGAAACCGGCTTCCCACGAGGAAGTCCTTCTCCACGTGCAGACATGCTCCCCAGTGCCTGTGGCAAGGTGAAGGAAATGCCATAACCTGACATGGAAGAGACCACAGGGCCCAGTCACAGTCTGAGCCCTTCCCTCATCCCCACGGTTTTGCTAGCAGGAGTTCAACCCCAAGAACACAGCCCGGAGACCCCCTGGGGCCCAAACGGCTTTCGATGAACAATATGCTCTTGCTGTGGAAAACCTACCCCAAGTGGGGTAGCCAGGTCAACAAACTGCTAAACACCCAGGTGGAAGAAACAATATGGCCCTGGCATGGTCTAAGCCCCTCACCTCGTCCCTGTGCTTTGGGGAGCCGGAGGGACCCCCGAGGCCCACGGCCCTGAGGCCCGTTGGGCAGAAATCCGGCTTCCCACGGAAACAGATTCCTGAGGTGCAGACCCTATACCAAGGGCTGGTGGCAAGGGAAAGCAAATGCCATCCCCTTCTCTGGAAGAAACCCCAGTGCCCAGCCATGTTGAAAGTCCTCCCCTCCTCCCTGGGCTTCTGGCAGCAGGAGTGAAAAGAGAGGAGCACAGCACTGGGACCCGTTTGACAGAAACCGGCTTCCCACGAGGAAGTCCTTCTCCACGTGCAGACATGCTCCCAGTGCCTGTGGCAAGGTGAAGGAAATGCCATACACTGACCTGGAAGAGACCACAGGGCCCAGGCACAGTCTGAGCCCTTCCCTCATCCCGGCGGTTTTGCTAGCAGGAGTTCAACACCAAGGAACACAGACCGGAGACCCCCTGGGGCCAAAGGGCTTATGACTAACAATATTCTCTTGCTGTGGAAATCCTATCCCAAGTGGAGGTAGCCAGGTCAACAAAATGCCACACACCCTGGTGGAAGAGACAACATGGCCCAGGCATGGCCTAAGCCCCTCATATCGTCCCTGTACTCTGGGGAGCCGGAGGGAACCCCGAGGCCCACAGCCCTGAGGCCCGTTGGGCAGAAAGCCGGCTTCCCACGGAAACAGATTTCCTGAGGTGCAGACCCTATCCCAAGGGCTGGTGGCAAGGGAAAGGAAATGCCATTCCCTTCTCTGGAAGAAACCCCAGTGCCCAGCCATGTTGAAAGTCCTCCCCTCCTCCATGGGCTTCTGGCAGCAGGAGTGAAAAGAGAGGAGCACAGCACTGGGACCCGTTTGATAGGAACCGGCTTCCCATGGGGAAGTCCTTCTCCACGTGCATACATGCTCCCCAGTGCCTGTGGCAAGGTGAAGGAAATGCCATACACTGACCTGGAAGAGACCACAGGGCCCAGGCACAGTCTGAGCCCTTCCCTCATCCCCACGGTTTTGCTAGCAGGAGTTCAACCCCAAGAACACAGCCCGGAGACCCCCTGGGGCCAAAACAGCTTCCGACTAACAATATGCTATTGCTGTGGAAATCCTATCCCAAGTGGAGGTAGCCAGGTCAACAAAATGCCACACACCCTGGTGGAAGAGACAACATGGCCCAGGCATGGCCTAAGCCCCTCACCTCGTCCCTGTGCTCTGGGGAGCCGGAGGGACCCCCTAGGCCCACGGCCCTGAGGCCCGTTGGGCAGAAAGCCGGCTTCCCACGGAAACAGCTTTCCTGAGGTGCAGACCCTATACCAAGGGCTGGTGGCAAGGGAAAGCAAATGCCATCCCCTTCTCTGGAAGAAACCCCAGTGCCCAGCCATGTTGAAAGTCCTCCCCTCCTCCCTGGGCTTCTGGCAGCAGGAGTGAAAAGATAGGAGCACAGCACTGGGACCCGTTTGACAGAAACCGGCTTCCCACGAGGAAGTCCTTCTCCACGTGCAGACATGCTCCCCAGTGCCTGTGGCAAGGTGAAGGAAATGCCATACACTGACCTGGAAGAGACCACAGGGCCCAGGCACAGTCTGAGCCCTTCCCTCATCCCGGCGGTTTTGCTAGCAAGAGTTCAACCCCAAGAACACAGCCCGGAGACCCCCTGGGGCCCAAACGGCTTCCGACTAACAATATGTTCTTGCTGTGGAAATCTAAACCCAAGTGGGGGTAGCCAGGTCAACAAAATGCCACACACCGAGGTGGAAGAAACAACATGGCCCAGGCATGGTCTAAGCCCCTCACCTCGTCCCTGTGCTTTGGGGAGCCGGAGGGACCCCCGAGGCATACGGCCCGGAGGCCCGTTGGGCAGAAAGCCGGCTTCCCACGGAAACAGCTTTCCTGAGGTGCAGACCCTATCCCAAGGGCTGGTGGCAAGGGAAAGCAAATGCCATCCCCTTCTCTGGAAGAAACCCCATTGCCCAGCCATGTTGTAAGCTCTCCCCTCCTCCCTGGGCTTCTGGCAGCAGGAGTGAAAAGAGAGGGGCACAGCACGGGGACCCGTTTGACAGAAACCGGCTTCCCACGAGGAAGTCCTTCTCCACGTGCAGACATGCTCCCCAGTGCCTGTGGCAAGGTGAAGGAAATGCCATACACTGACCTGGAAGAGACCACAGGGCCCAGGCACAGTCTGAGCCCTTCCCTCATCCCGGTGGTTTTGCTAGCAGGAGTTCAACACCAAGGAACACAGACCGGAGACCCCCTGGGGCCAAAGGGCTTATGACTAACAATATGCTCTTGCTGTGGAAATCCTATCCCAAGTGGAGGTAGCCAGGTCAACAAAATGCCACACACCCTGGTGGAAGAGACAACATGGCCCAGGCATGGCCTAAGCCCCTCACCTCGTCCCTGTGCTCTGGGGAGCCGGAGTGACCCCGAGGCCAACGGCCCTGAGGCCCTTTGGCAGGAAGCCGGCTTCCCACGGAAACAGCTTTCCTGAGTTGCAGACCCTATCTCAAGGGCTGGAGGCAAGGGAAAACAAATGCCATCCACTTCTCTGGAAGAAACCCCAGTGCCCAGCCATGTTCTAAGCCGTCCCCTCCTCCCTGGGCTTCTGGCAGCTGGAGTGAAAAGAGAGGAGCACAGCACTGGGACCCGGTTGACAGAAACAGGCTTCCCACGAGGAAGTCATTCTCCACGTGAAGACATGCTCCCCAGTGCCTGTGGCAAGGTGAAGGAAATGCCATACACTGACCTGGAAGAGACCACAGGGCCCAGGCACAGTCTGAGCCCTTCCCTCATCCCGGCGGTTTTGCTAGCAAGAGTTCAACCGCAAGGAACACAGTCCGGAGACCCCCTGGGGCCCAAACGGCTTCCGACTAACAATATGCTCTTGCTGTGGAAATCTAAACCCAAGTGGGGGTAGCCAGGTCAACAAAATGCCACACACCGAGGTGGAAGAAACAACATGGCCCAGGCATGGTCTAAGCCCCTCACCTCGTCCCTGTGCTCTGGGGAGCCGGAGGGACCCCCGAGGCACACGGCCCGGAGGCCCGTTGGGCAGAAAGCCGGCTTCCCACGGAAACAGCTCTCCTGAGGTGCAGAACCTATCCCAAGGGCTGGTGGCAAGGGAAAGCAAATGCCATCCCCTTCTCTGGAAGAAACCCAGGTACCCAGCCATGTTGTAAGCCCTCCCCTCCTCCCTGGGCTTCTGGCTGTAGGAGTGAAAAGAGAGGAGCACAGCACTGGGACCCGTTTGACAGAAACCGGCTTCCCACGAGTTAGTCCTTCTCCACGTGCAGACATGCTCCCCAGTGCCTGTGGCAAGGTGAAGGAAATGCCATACACTGACCTGGAAGAGACTACAGGGCCCAGGCACAGTCTGAGCCCTACCCTCATCCCGGCGGTTTTGGTAGCAGGAGTTCAACACCAAGGAACACAGACCGGAGACCCCCTGGGGCCAAAACGGCTACGGACTAACAATATGCTCTTTCTGTGGAAATCCTATCTCAAGTGGGGGTAACCAGGTCAACAAAATGTCACACACCCAGGTGGAAGAGACAACATGGCCCAGGCATGGCCTAAGCCCCTCACCTCGTCCCTGTGGTCTGGAGAGCCGGAGGGACCCAGAGGCCCACGGCCCTGAGGCCCGTTGGGCAGAAAGCCGGCTTCCCACAGAAACAGCTTTCCTGAGGTGCAGACCCTATCCCAAGGGCTGGTGGCAAGGGAAAGCAAATGCCATCCCCTTCTCTGGAAGAAACCCCAGTGCCCAGCCATGTTGAAAGCCCTCCCCTCCTCCCTGGGCTTCTGGCAGCAGGAGTGAAAAGAGAGGAGCACAGCAATGGGACCCGTTTGACAGAAACCGGCTTCCCACGAGGAAGTCCTTCTCCACGTGCAGACATGCTCCCCAGTGCCTGTGGCAAGGTGAAGGAAATGCCATACACTGACCTGGAAGAGACCACAGGGCCCAGGCACAGTCTGAGCCCTTCCCTAATCCCGGTGGTTTTGCTAGCAGGAGTTCAACACCAAGGAACACAGACCTTAGACCCCCTGGGGCCAAAGGGCTTATGACTAACAATATGCTCTTGCTGTGGAAATCCTATCCCAAGTGGAGGTAGCCAGGTCAACAAAATGCCACACAACCTGGTGGAAGAGACAACATGGCCCAGGCATTGCCTAAGCCCCTCACCTCGTCCCTGTGCTCTGGGGAGCCGGACGGACCCCGAAGCACCATGGCCCTGAGGCCCGTTGGGCAGAAAGCCGGTTTCCCACGGAAACAGCTTTCCTGAGGTGCAGACCGTATCCCAAGGGCTGGTGTCAAGGGAAAGCAACTGCCATCCCCTTATCTGGAAGAAACCCCAGTGCCCAGCCATGTTCTAAGCCCTCCCCTCCTCCCTGGGCTTCTGGCAGCAGGAGTGAAAAGAGAGATGCACAGCACTGGGACCCGTTTGACAGAAACCGGCCTCCCACGAGGAAGTCCTTCTCCACGTGCAGACATGCTCCCCATTGCCTGTGGCAAGGTGAAGGAAATGCCATACACTGACCTGGAATAGACCACAGGGCCCAGGCACAGTCTGAGCCCTTCCCTCATCCCGGCGGTTTTGCTAGCAGGAGTTCAACCCCAACGAACACAGCCCGGAGACCCCCTGGGGCCATAACGTCTTCCAACTAACAATATACTCTTGCTGTGGAAATCCTATCCCAAGTGGGGGTAGCCAGGTCAATAAAATGCCACACACCCAGGTGGAAGAAACAACATGGCCCAGGAATGGTCTAAGCCCGTCACCTCGTCCCTGTGCTCTGGGGAGCCGGAGGGAACCCCGAGGGCCACGGCCCTGAGGCCCGTTGGGCAGGAAGCCGGCCTCCCACGGAAACAGCTTTCCTGAGGTGCAGACCCTCTCCCAAGGGCTGGTGGCAAGGGAAAGCAAATGCCATCCCCTTCTCTGGAAGAAACCCCAGTGCCCAGCCATGTTCTAAGCCCTCCCCTCCTCCCTGGGCTTATGGTAGCAGGAGTGAAAAGAGAGGAGCACAGCACAGGGACCCGTTTGACAGAAACCGGCTTCCCACGAGTTAGTCATTCTCCACGTGCAGACATGCTCCCCAGTGCCTGTGGCAAGGTGAAGGAAATGCCATACACTAACCTGGAAGAGACCACAGGGCCCAGGCACAGTCTGAGCCCTTCCCTCATCCCGGCGGTTTTGCTAGCAGGAGTTCAACCCCAAGGAACATAGACCGGAGACCCCTGGGGCCGAAACGGCTTCGGACTAACAATATGCTCTTGCTGTGGAAATCCTATCCCAAGTGGGGGTAACCAGGTCAACAAAATGCCACACAACCAAGTGGAAGAAACAACATGGCCCAGGCATGGTCTAAGCCCCTCACCTCGTCCCTGTGCTTTGGGGAGCCGGAGGGACCCCCGAGGCACACGGCCCGGAGGCCCGTTGGGCAGAAAGCCGGCTTCCCACGGAAACAGCTTTCCTGAGGTGCAGACCCTATCCCAAGGGCTGGTGGCAAGGGAAAGCAAATGCCATCCCCTTCTCTGGAAGAAACCCCAGTGCCCAGCTATGTTGAAAGTCCTCCCCTCCTCCCTGGGCTTCTGGCAGCAGTAGTGAAAAGAGAGGAGCACAGCACTGGGACCCGTTTGACAGGAACCGGCTTCCCATGAGGAAGTCCTTCTCCACGTGCAGACATGCTCCCCAGTGCCTGTGGCAAGGTGAAGGAAATGCCATACACTGACCTGGAAGAGACCACAGGGCCCAGGCACAGTCTGAGCCCTTCCCTCATCCCCACGGTTTTGCTAGCAGGAGTTCAACCCCAAGAACACAGCCCGGAGACCCCCTGGGGCCAAAACAGCTTCCGACTAACAATATGCTATTGCTGTGGAAATCCTATCCCAAGTGGAGGTAGCCAGGTCAACAAAATGCCACACACCCTGGCGGAAGAGACAACATGGCCCAGGCATGGCCTAAGCCCCTCACCTCGTCCCTGTGCTCTGGGGAGCCGGAGTGACCCCGAGGCCAACGGCCCTGAGGCCCGTTGGCAGGAAGCCGGCTTCCCACGGAAACAGCTTTCCTGAGTTGCAGACCCTATCCCAAGGGCTGGAGGCAAGGGAAAACAAATGCCATCCCCTTCTCTGGAAGAAACCCCAGTGCCCAGCCATGTTGTAAGCCCTCCCCTCCTCCCTGGGCTTCTGGCAGCTGGAGTGAAAAGAGAGGAGCACAGCACTGGGACCCGGTTGACAGAAACAGGCTTCCCACGAGGAAGTCATTCTCCACGTGCAGACATGCTCCCCAGTGCCTGTGGCAAGGTGAAGGAAATGCCATACACTGACCTGGAAGAGACGACAGGGCCCAGGCACAGTCTGAGCCCTTCCCTCATCCCGGCGGTTTTACTAGCAAGAGTTCAACCGCAAGGTACACAGTCCGGAGACCCCCTGGGGCCCAAACGGCTTCCGACTAACAATATGTTCTTGCTGTGGAAATCTAAACCCAAGTGGGGGTAGCCAGGTCAACAAAATGCCACACACCGAGGTGGAAGAAACAACATGGCCCAGGCATGGTCTAAGCCCCTCACCTCGTCCCTGTGCTCTGGGGAGCCGGAGGGACCCCCGAGGCATACGGCCCGGAGGCCCGTTGGGCAGAAAGCCGGCTTCCCATGGAAACAGCTTTCCTGAGGTGCAGACCCTATCCCAAGGGGTGGTGGCAAGGGAAAGCAAATGCCATCCCCTTCTCTGGAAGAAACCCCAGTGCCCAGCCATGTTGTAAGCTCTCCCCTCCTCCCTGGGCTTCTGGCAGCAGGAGTGAAAAGAGAGGGGCACAGCACGGGGACCCGTTTGACAGAAACCGGCCTCCCACGAGGAAGTCCTTCTCCACGTGCAGACATGCTCCCCAGTGCCTGTGGCAAGGTGAAGGAAATGCCATACACTGACCTGGAAGAGACCACAGGGCCCAGGCACAGTCTGAGCCCTTCTCTCATCCCGGCGGTTTGGCTAGCAGGAGTTCAACCCCCAAAACACAGCCCTGAGACCCCCTGGGGCCAAAACGGCTTCCGACTAACAATATGCTCTTGCTGTGGAAATCCTATGCCAAGTGGGGGTAGCCAGGTCAACAAAATGCCACACACCCAGGTGAAAGAGACAACATGGCCCATGCATGATCTAAGCCCCTCACCTCGTCCCTGTTCTCTGGGGAGCCGGAGGGACCCCCGAGGCACACGGCCCTGAGGCCCGTTGGGCAGAAACCCGGCTTCCCACGAAAACAGCTCTCCTGAGGTGCAGAACCTATCCCAAGGGCTGGTGGCAAGGGAAAGCAAATGCCATCCCCTTCTCTGGAAGAAACCCAGGTACCCAGCCATGTTGTAAGCCCTCCCCTCCTCCCTGGGCTTCTGGCTGTAGGAGTGAAAAGAGAGGAGCACAGCACTGGGACCCGTTTGACAGAAACCGGCTTCCCACGAGGAAGTCATTCTCCACGTGCAGACATGCTCCCCAGTGCCTGTGGCAAGGTGAAGGAAATGCCATACACTGACCTGGAAGAGACTACAGGGCCCAGGCACACTCTGAGCCCTACCCTCATCCCGGCGGTTTTGCTAGCAGGAGTTCAACACCAAGGAACACAGACCGGAGACCCCCTGGGGCCAAAACGGCTATGGACTAAGAATATGCTCTTTCTGTGGAAATCCTATCTCAAGTGGGGGTAACCAGGTCAACAAAATGTCACACACCCAGGTGGAAGAGACAACATGGCCCAGGCATGGCCTAAGCCCCTCACCTCGTCCCTGTGGTCTGGAGAGCCGGAGGGACCCAGAGGCCCACGGCCCTGAGGCCCGTTGGGCAGAAAGCCGGCTTCCCACAGAAACAGCTTTCCTGAGGTGCAGACCCTATCCCAAGGGCTGGTGGCAAGGGAAAGCAAATGCCATCCCCTTCAATGGAAGAAACCCCAGTGCCCAGCCATGTTGAAAGTCCTCCCCTCCTCCCTGGGCTTCTGGCAGCAGGAGTGAAAAGAGAGGAGCACAGCAATGGGACCCGTTTGACAGAAACCGGCTTCCCACGAGGAAGTCCTTCTCCACGTGCAGACATGCTCCCCAGTGCCTGTGGCAAGGTGAAGGAAATGCCATACACTGACCTGGAAGAGACGACAGGGCCCAGGCACAGTCTGAGCCCTTCCCTCATCCCGGTGGTTTTGCTAGCAGGAGTTCAACACCAAGGAACACAGACCGGAGACCCCCTGGGGCCAAAGGGCTTATGACTAACAATATGCTCTTGCTGTGGAAATCCTATCCCAAGTGGAGGTAGCCAGGTCAACAAAATGCCACACACCCTGGTGGAAGAGACAACATGGCCCAGGCATGGCCTAAGCCCCTCACCTCGTCCCTGTGCTCTGGGGAGCCGGACGGACCCCGAAGCACCATGGCCCTGAGGCCCGTTGGGCAGAAAGCCGGTTTCCCACGGAAACAGCTTTCCTGAGGTGCAGACCGTATCCCAAGGGCTGGTGTCAAGGGAAAGCAAATGCCATCCCCTTATCTGGAAGAAACCCCAGTGCCCAGCCATGTTCTAAGCCCTCCCCTCCTCCCTGGGCTTCTGGCAGCAGGAGTGAAAAGAGAGATGCACAGCACTGGGACCCGTTTGACAGAAACCGGCCTCCCACGAGGAAGTCCTTCTCCACGTGCAGACATGCTCCCCATTGCCTGTGGCAAGGTGAAGGAAATGCCATACACTGACCTGGAAGAGACCACAGGGCCCAGGCACAGTCTGAGCCCTTCCCTCATCCCGGCGGTTTTGCTAGCAGGAGTTCAACCCCAACGAACACAGCCCGGAGACCCCCTGGGGCCAAAACGTCTTCCAACTAACAATATACTCTTGCTGTGGAAATCCTATCCCAAGTGGGGGTAGCCAGGTCAATAAAATGCCACACACCCAGGTGGAAGAAACAACATGGCCCAGGCATGGTCTAAGCCCGTCACCTCGTCCCTGTGCTCTGGGGAGCCGGAGGGAACCCCGAGGGCCACGGCCCTGAGGCCCGTTGGGCAGGAAGCCGGCCTCCCACGGAAACAGCTTTCCTGAGGTGCAGACCCTCTCCCAAGGGCTGGTGGCAAGGGAAAGCAAATGCCATCCCCTTCTCTGGAAGAAACCCCAGTGCCCAGCCATGTTCTAAGCCCTCCCCTCCTCCCTGGGCTTATGGTAGCAGGAGTGAAAAGAGAGGAGCACAGCACAGGGACCCGTTTGACAGAAACCGGCTTCCCACGAGTTAGTCATTCTCCACGTGCAGACATGCTCCCCAGTGCCTGTGGCAAGGTGAAGGAAATGCCATACACTAACATGGAAGAGACCACAGGGCCCAGGCACAGTCTGAGCCCTTCCCTCATCCCGGCGGTTTTGCAAGCAGGAGTTCAACCCCAAGGAACACAGACCGGAGACCCCCTGGGGCCCAAACGGCTTCGGACTAACAATATGCTCTTGCTGTGGAAATCCTATCCCAAGTGGGGGTAGCCAGGTCAACAAAATGCCACACAACCAAGTGGAAGAAACAACATGGCCCAGCCATGGTCTAAGCCCCTCACCTCGTCCCTGTGCTTTGTGGAGCCGGAGGGACCCCCGAGGCACACGGCCTGGAGGTCCGTTGGGCAGAAAGCCGGCTTCCCATGGAAACAGCTTTCCTGAGGTGCAGACCCTATCCCAAGGGGTGGTGGCAAGGGAAAGCAAATGCCATCCCCTTCTCTGGAAGAAACCCCAGTGCCCAGCCATGTTGTAAGCTCTCCCCTCCTCCCTGGGCTTCTGGCAGCAGGAGTGAAAAGAGAGGGGCACAGCACGGGGACCCGTTTGACAGAAACCGGCTTCCCACGAGGAAGTCCTTCTCCACGTGCAGACATGCTCCCCAGTGCCTGTGGCAAGGTGAAGGAAATGCCATACACTGACCTGGAAGAGACCACAGGGCCCAGGCACAGTCTGAGCCCTTCTCTCATCCCGGCGGTTTGGCTAGCAGGAGTTCAACCCCCAAAACACAGCCCTGAGACCCCCTGGGGCCAAAACGGCTTCCGACTAACAATATGCTCTTGCTGTGGAAATCCTATCCCAAGTGGGGGTAGCCAGGTCAACAAAATGCCACACACCCAGGTGAAAGAGACAACATGGCCCAGGCATGATCTAAGCCCCTCACCTCGTCCCTGTTCTCTGGGGAGCCGGAGGGACCCCCGAGGCACACGGCCCTGAGGCCCGTTGGGCAGAAACCCGGCTTCCCACGGAAACAGCTCTCCTGAGGTGCAGAACCTATCCCAAGGGCTGGTGGCAAGGGAAAGCAAATGCCATCCCCTTCTCTGGAAGAAACCCAGGTACCCAGCCATGTTGTAAGCCCTCCCCTCCTCCCTGGGCTTCTGGCTGTAGGAGTGAAAAGAGAGGAGCACAGCACTGGGACCCGTTTGACAGAAACCGGCTTCCCACGAGGAAGTCATTCTCCACGTGCAGACATGCTCCCCAGTGCCTGTGGCAAGGTGAAGGAAATGCCATACACTGACCTGGAAGAGACTACAGGGCCCAGGCACAGTCTGAGCCCTACCCTCATCCCGGCGGTTTTGCTAGCAGGAGTTCAACACCAAGGAACACAGACCGGAGACCCCCTGGGGCCAAAACGGCTATGGACTAAGAATATGCTCTTTCTGTGGAAATCCTATCTCAAGTGGGGGTAACCAGGTCAACAAAATGTCACACACCCAGGTGGAAGAGACAACATGGCCCAGGCATGGCCTAAGCCCCTCACCTCGTCCCTGTGGTCTGGAGAGCCGGAGGGACCCAGAGGCCCACGGCCCTGAGGCCCGTTGGGCAGAAAGCCGGCTTCCCACAGAAACAGCTTTCCTGAGGTGCAGACCCTATCCCAAGGGCTGGTGGCAAGGGAAAGCAAATGCCATCCCCTTCTCTGGAAGAAACCCCAGTGCCCAGCCATGTTGAAAGTCCTCCCCTCCTCCCTGGGCTTCTGGCAGCAGGAGTGAAAAGAGAGGAGCACAGCAATGGGACCCGTTTGACAGAAACCGGCTTCCCACGAGGAAGTCCTTCTCCACGTGCAGACATGCTCCCCAGTGCCTGTGGCAAGGTGAAGGAAATGCCATACACTGACCTGGAAGAGACCACAGGGCCCAGGCACAGTCTGAGCCCTTCCCTCATCCCGGTGGTTTTGCTAGCAGGAGTTCAACACCAAGGAACACAGACCGGAGACCCCCTGGGGCCAAAGGGCTTATGACTAACAATATGCTCTTGCTGTGGAAATCCTATCCCAAGTGGAGGTAGCCAGGTCAACAAAATGCCACACACCCTGGTGGAAGAGACAACATGGCCCAGGCATGGCCTAAGCCCCTCACCTCGTCCCTGTGCTCTGGGGAGCCGGACGGACCCCGAAGCACCATGGCCCTGAGGCCCGTTGGGCAGAAAGCCGGTTTCCCACGGAAACAGCTTTCCTGAGGTGCAGACCGTATCCCAAGGGCTGGTGTCAAGGGAAAGCAAATGCCATCCCCTTATCTGGAAGAAACCCCAGTGCCCAGCCATGTTCTAAGCCCTCCCCTCCTCCCTGGGCTTCTGGCAGCAGGAGTGAAAAGAGAGATGCACAGCACTGGGACCCGTTTGACAGAAACCGGCCTCCCACGAGGAAGTCCTTCTCCACGTGCAGACATGCTCCCCATTGCCTGTGGCAAGGTGAAGGAAATGCCATACACTGACCTGGAAGAGACGACAGGGCCCAGGCACAGTCTGAGCCCTTCCCTCATCCCGGCGGTTTTGCTAGCAGGAGTTCAACCCCAACGAACACAGCCCGGAGACCCCCTGGGGCCAAAACGTCTTCCAACTAACAATATACTCTTGCTGTGGAAATCCTATCCCAAGTGGGGGTAGCCAGGTCAATAAAATGCCACACACCCAGGTGGAAGAAACAACATGGCCCAGGCATGGTCTAAGCCCGTCACCTCGTCCCTGTGCTCTGGGGAGCCGGAGGGAACCCCGAGGGCCACGGTCCTGAGGCCCGTTGGGCAGGAAGCCGGCCTCCCACGGAAACAGCTTTCCTGAGGTGCAGACCCTCTCCCAAGGGCTGGTGGCAAGGGAAAGCAAATGCCATCCCCTTCTCTGGAAGAAACCCCAGTGCCCAGCCATGTTCTAAGCCCTCCCCTCCTCCCTGGGCTTATGGTAGCAGGAGTGAAAAGAGAGGAGCACAGCACAGGGACCCGTTTGACAGAAACCGGCTTCCCACGAGTTAGTCATTCTCCACGTGCAGACATGCTCCCCAGTGCCTGTGGCAAGGTGAAGGAAATGCCATACACTAACCTGGAAGAGACCACAGGGCCCAGGCACAGTCTGAGCCCTTCCCTCATCCCGGCGGTTTTGCAAGCAGGAGTTCAACCCCAAGGAACACAGACCGGAGACCCCCTGGGGCCCAAACGGCTTCGGACTAACAATATGCTCTTGCTGTGGAAATCCTATCCCAAGTGGGGGTAGCCAGGTCAACAAAATGCCACACAACCAAGTGGAAGAAACAACATGGCCCAGGCATGGTCTAAGGCCCTCACCTCGTCCCTGTGCTTTGTGGAGCCGGAGGGACCCCCGAGGCACACGGCCCGGAGGTCCGTTGGGCAGAAAGCCGGCTTCCCATGGAAACAGCTTTCCTGAGGTGCAGACCCTATTCCAAGGGCTGGTGGCAAGGGAAAGCAAATGCCATCCCCTTCTCTGGAAGAAACCCCAGTGCCCAGCCATGTTGAAAGTCCTCCCCTCCTCCCTGGGCTTCTGGCAGCAGGAGTGAAAAGATAGGAGCACAGCACTGGGACCCGTTTGACAGAAACCGGCTTCCCACGAGGAAGTCCTTCTCCACGTGCAGACATGCTCCCCAGTGCCTGTGGCAAGGTGAAGGAAATGCCATACACTGACCTGGAAGAGACCACAGGGCCCAGGCACAGTCTGAGCCCTTCCCTCATCCCGGTGGTTTTGCTAGCAGGAGTTCAACACCAAGGAACACAGCACGGAGACCCCCTGGGGCCCAAAGGGCTTCCGACTAACAATATGCTCTTGATGTGGAAATCCTATCCCAAGTGGGGGTAACCAGGTCAACAAAATGCCACACACCCAGGTGGAAGAAACAACATGGCCCAGGCATGGTCTAAGCCCCTCACCTCGTCCCTGTGCTCTGGGGAGCCGGAGGGACCCCCGAGGCCCACGGTCCTGAGGCCCGTTGGGCAGAAAGCCGGCTTCCAACGGAAACAGCTTTCCTGAGGTGCAGACCGTATCCCAAGGGCTGGTGGCAAGGGAAAGCAAATGCCATCCCCTTCTCTGGAAGAAACCCCAGTGCCCAGCCATGTTGTAAGCCTTCCCCTCCTTCCTGGGCTTCTGGCAGCAGGAGTGAAAAGAGAGGAGCACAGCACTGGGACCCTTTTGACAGAAACCGGCTTCCCACGAGGAAGTCCTTCTCCACGTGCAGACATGCTCCCCAGTGCCTGTGGCAAGCTGAAGGAAATGCCATACACTGACCTGGAATAGACCACAGGGCCCAGGCACAGTCTGAGCCCTTCCCTCATCCCGGTGGTTTTGCTAGCAGGAGTTCAACCCCAAGAACACAGCCCGGAGACCCCCTGGGGCCAAACCAGCTTCCCACTAACAATATGCTATGGTGTGGAAATCCTATCCCACGTGGGGGTAACCAGGTCAACAAAATGCCACACACCCAGGTGGAAGAAACAACATGGCCCAGGCATGGTCTAAGCCCCTCACCTCGTCCCTGTGCTCTGGGGAGCCGGAGGGACCCCCTAGGCCCACGGCCCTGAGGCCCGTTGGGCAGAAAGCCGGCTTCCCACGGAAACAGCTTTCCTGAGGTGCAGACCCTATCCCAAGGGCTGGTGGCAAGAGAAAGCAAATGCCATTCCCTTTTCTGGAAGAAACCCCAGTGCCCAGCCATGTTCTAAGCCCTCCCCTCCTCCCTGGGCTTCTGGCAGCAGGAGTGAAAAGATAGGAGCACAGCACTGGGACCCGTTTGACAGAAACCGGCTTCCCACGAGGTAGTCCTTCTCCACGTGCAGACATGCTCCCCAGTGCCTGTGGCAAGCTGAAGGAAATGCCATACACTGACCTGGAAGAGACCACAGGGCCCAGGCACAGTCTGAGCCCTTCCCTCATCCCGGTGGTTTTTCTAGCAGGAGTTCAACACCAAGGAACACAGACCGGAGACCCCCTGGGGCCAAAACGGCTTCCGACTAACAATATGCTCTTGCTGTGGAAATCCTATCCCAAGTGGAGGTAGCCAGGTCAACAAAATGCCACACACCCAGGTGGAAGAGACAATATGGCCCAGGCATGGCCTAAGCCCCTCACCTCGTCCCTGTGCTCTGGGGAGCCGGAGTGACCCCGAGGCCAACGGCCCTGAGGCCCGTTGGCAGGAAGCCGGCTTCCCACGGAAACAGCTTTCCTGAGTTGCAGACCCTATCCCAAGGGCTGGAGGCAAGGGAAAACAAATGCCATCCACTTCTCTGGAAGAAACCCCAGTGCCCAGCCATGTTCTAAGCCGTCCCCTCCTCCCTGGGCTTCTGGCAGCTGGAGTGAAAAGAGAGGAGCACAGCACTGGGACCCGGTTGACAGGAACAGGCTTCCCACGAGGAAGTCTTTCTCCACGTGCCGACATGCTCCCCAGTGCCTGTGGCAAGGTGAAGGAAATGCCATACACTGACCTGGAAGAGACGACAGGGCCCAGGCACAGTCTGAGCCCTTCCCTCATCCCGGCGGTTTGCTAGCAAGAGTTCAACCGCAAGGAACACAGTCCGGAGACCCACTGGGGCCCAAACCCCCCCGACTAACAATATGTTCTTGCTGTGGAAATCTAAACCCAAGTGGGGGTAGCCAGGTCAACAAAATGCCACACACCGAGGTGGAAGAAACAACATGGCCCAGGCATGGTCTAAGCCCCTCACCTCGTCCCTGTGCTCTGGGGAGCCGGAGGGACCCCTGAGGCATACGGCCCGGAGGCCCGTTGGGCAGAAAGCCGGCTTCCCACGGAAACAGCTTTCCTGAGGTGCAGACCCTATTCCAAGGGGTGGTGGCAAGGGAAAGCAAATGCCATCCCCTTCTCTGGAAGAAACCCCATTGCCCAGCCATGTTGTAAGCTCTCCCCTCCTCCCTGGGCTTCTGGCAGCAGGAGTGAAAAGAGAGGGGCACAGCACGGGGACCCGTTTGACAGAAACCGGCTTCCCACGAGGAAGTCCTTCTCCACGTGCAGACATGCTCCCCAGTGCCTCTGGCAAGGTAAAGGAAATGCCATACACTGACCTGGAAGAGACCACAGGGCCCAGGCACAGTCTGAGCCCTTCTCTCATCCCGGCGGTTTTGCTAGCAGGAGTTCAACCCCCAAAACACAGCCCTGAGACCCGCTGGGGCCAAAACGGCTTCCGACTAACAATATGCTCTTGCTGTGGAAATCCTATCCCAAGTGGGGGTAGCCAGGTCAACAAAATGCCACACACCCAGGTGAAAGAGACAACATGGCCCAGGCATGGTCTAAGCCCCTCACCTCGTCCCTGTGCTCTGGGGAGCCGGAGGGACCCCCCGAGGCACACGGCCCTGAGGCCCGTTGGCAGGAAGCCGGCTTCCCACGGAAACAGCTTTCCTGAGTTGCAGACCCTATCCCAAGGGCTGGAGGCAAGGGAAAACAAATGCCATCCACTTCTCTGGAAGAAACCCCAGTGCCCAGCCATGTTCTAAGCCCTCCCCTCCTCCCTGGGCTTCTGGCAGCTGGAGTGAAAAGAGAGGAGCACAGCACTGGGACCCGGTTGACAGAAACAGGCTTCCCACGAGGAAGTCCTTCTCCACGTGCAGACATGCTCCCCAGTGCCTGTGGCAAGGTGAAGGAAATGCCATACACTGACCTGGAAGAGACGACAGGGCCCAGGCACAGTCTGAGCCCTTCCCTCATCCCGGCGGTTTTGCTAGCAAGAGTTCAACCGCAAGGAACACAGTCCGGAGACCCCCTGGGGCCCAAACGGCTTCCGACTAACAATATGTTCTTGCTGTGGAAATCTCAACCCAAGTGGGGGTAGCCAGGTCAACAAAATGCCACACACCCAGGTGGAAGAAACAACATGGCCCAGGCATGGTCTAAGCCCCTCACCTCGTCCCTGTGCTCTGGGGAGCCGGAGGGACCCCCGAGGCATACGGCCCGGAGGCCCGTTGGGCAGAAAGCCGGCTTCCCACGGAAACAGCTTTCCTGAGGTGCAGACCCTATCCCAAGGGGTGGTGGCAAGGGAAAGCAAATGCCATCCCCTTATCTGGAAGAAACCCCAGTGCCCAGCCATGTTCTAAGCCCTCCCCTCCTCCCTGGGCTTCTGGCAGCAGGAGTGAAAAGAGAGATGCACAGCACTGGGACCCGTTTGACGGAAACCGGCCTCCCACGAGGAAGTCCTTCTCCACGTGCAGACATGCTCCCCATTGCCTGTGGCAAGGTGAAGGAAATGCCATACACTGACCTGGAATAGACCACAGGGCCCAGGCACAGTCTGAGCCCTTCCCTCATCCCGGCGGTTTTGCTAGCAGGAGTTCAACCCCAACGAACACAGCCCGGAGACCCCCTGGGGCCAAAACGTCTTCCGACTAACAATATACTCTTGCTGTGGAAATCCTATCCCAAGTGGGGGTAGCCAGGTCAATAAAATGCCACACACCCAGGTGGAAGAAACAACATGGCCCAGGCATGGTCTAAGCCCGTCACCTCGTCCCTGTGCTCTGGGGAGCCGGAGGGAACCCCGAGGCCCCCGGCCCTGAGGCCCGTTGGGCAGGAAGCCGGCCTCCCACGGAAACAGCTTTCCTGAGGTGCAGACCCTATCCCAAGGGCTGGTGGCAAGGGAAAGCAAATGCCATGCCCTTCTCTGGAAGAAACTCCAGTGCCCAGCCATGTTGTAAGCCCTCCCCTCCTCCCTGGGCTTCTGGCAGCAGGAGTGAAAAGAGAGGAGCACAGCACTGGGACCCGTTTGATGGAAACCGGCTTCCTACGAGGAAGTCCTTCTCCACGTGCAGACATGCTCCCCAGTGCCTGTGGCAAGGTGAAGGAAATGCCATACACTGACCTGGAAGAGACCACAGGGCCCAGGCACAGTCTGAGCCCTTCCCTCATCCCGGCAGTTATGCTAGCAGGAGTTCATCCCCAAAGGACACAGCACGGAGACCCCCTGGGGCCAAAACGGCTTCCGACTAACAATATGCTCTTGCTGTGGAAATCCTATCGCAAGTGGGGGTAGCCAGGTCAACAAAATGCCACACACCTAGGTGGAAGAAACAACATGGCCCAGGCATGGCCTAAGCCCCTCACCTCGTCCCTGTGCCCTGGGGAGCCGGAGGGACCCCGAAGCACCATGGCCCTGAGGCCCGTTGGCAGAAAGCCGGTTTCCCAAGGAAACAGCTTTCCTGAGGTGCAGACCCTATCCCAAGGGCTGGTGGCAAGGGAAAGCAAATGCCATCCCCTTCTCTGGAAGAAACCCCAGTGCCCAGCCATGCTTTAACCCCTCCCCTCCTCCCTGGGCTTATGGCAGCAGGAGTGAAAAGAGAGGAGCACAGCACTAGGAGCGTTTGACAGAAACCGGCTTCCCACGAGGAAGTACTTCTCCACGTGCAGACATGCTCCCCAGTGCCTGTGCCAAGGTGAAGGAAATGCCATACACTGACCTGGAAGAGACCACAGGGCCCAGGTACAGTCTGAGACCTACCCTCATCCCGGAGGTTTTGGTAGCAGGAGTTCATCCCCAAGGAACACAGCACGGAGACCCCCTGGGGCCCAAAGGGCTTCCGACTAACAATATGCTCTTGATGTGGAAATCCTATCCCAAGTGGGGGTAACCAGGTCAACAAAATGCCACACACCCAGGTGGAAGAAACAACATGGCCCAGGCATGGTCTAAGCCCCTCACCTCGTCCCTGTGCTCTGGGGAGCCGGAGGGAACCCTAGGCCTACGGCCCTGAGGCCCGTTGGGCAGAAAGCCGGCTTCCCACGGAAACAGCTTTCCTGAGGTGCAGACCCTATCCCAAGGGCTGGTGGCAAGAGAAAGCAAATGCCATTCCCTTTTCTGGAAGAAACCCCAGTGCCCAGCCATGTTCTAAGCCCTCCCCTCCTCCCTGGGCTTCTGGCAGCAGGAGTGAAAAGATAGGAGCACAGCACTGGGACCCGTTTGACAGAAACCGGCTTCCCACGAGGTAGTCCTTCTCCACGTGCAGACATGCTCCCCAGTGCCTGTGGCAAGCTGAAGGAAATGCCATACACTGACCTGGAAGAGACCACAGGGCCCAGGCACAGTCTGAGCCCTTCCCTCATCCCGGTGGTTTTTCTAGCAGGAGTTCAACACCAAGGAACACAGACCGGAGACCCCCTGGGGCCAAAACGGCTTCCGACTAACAATATGCTCTTGCTGTGGAAATCCTATCCCAAGTGGAGGTAGCCAGGTCAACAAAATGCCACACACCCAGGTGGAAGAGACAATATGGCCCAGGCATGGCCTAAGCCCCTCACCTCGTCCCTGTGCTCTGGGGAGCCGGAGTGACCCCGAGGCCAACGGCCCTGAGGCCCGTTGGCAGGAAGCCGGCTTCCCACGGAAACAGCTTTCCTGAGTTGCAGACCCTATCCCAAGGGCTGGAGGCAAGGGAAAACAAATGCCATCCACTTCTCTGGAAGAAACCCCAGTGCCCAGCCATGTTCTAAGCCGTCCCCTCCTCCCTGGGCTTCTGGCAGCTGGAGTGAAAAGAGAGGAGCACAGCACTGGGACCCGGTTGACAGAAACAGGCTTCCCACGAGGAAGTCATTCTCCACGTGCAGACATGCTCCCCAGTGCCTGTGGCAAGGTGAAGGAAATGCCATACACTGACCTGGAAGAGACGACAGGGCCCAGGCACAGTCTGAGCCCTTCCCTCATCCCGGCGGTTTGCTAGCAAGAGTTCAACCGCAAGGAACACAGTCCGGAGACCCACTGGGGCCCAAACCCCCCCGACTAACAATATGTTCTTGCTGTGGAAATCTAAACCCAAGTGGGGGTAGCCAGGTCAACAAAATGCCACACACCGAGGTGGAAGAAACAACATGGCCCAGGCATGGTCTAAGCCCCTCACCTCGTCCCTGTGCTCTGGGGAGCCGGAGGGACCCCCGAGGCATACGGCCCGGAGGCCCGTTGGGCAGAAAGCCGGCTTCCCACGGAAACAGCTTTCCTGAGGTGCAGACCCTATTCCAAGGGGTGGTGGCAAGGGAAAGCAAATGCCATCCCCTTCTCTGGAAGAAACCCCATTGCCCAGCCATGTTGTAAGCTCTCCCCTCCTCCCTGGGCTTCTGGCAGCAGGAGTGAAAAGAGAGGGGCACAGCACGGGGACCCGTTTGACAGAAACCGGCTTCCCACGAGGAAGTCCTTCTCCACGTGCAGACATGCTCCCCAGTGCCTCTGGCAAGGTGAAGGAAATGCCATACACTGACCTGGAAGAGACCACAGGGCCCAGGCACAGTCTGAGCCCTTCTCTCATCCCGGCGGTTTTGCTAGCAGGAGTTCAACCCCCAAAACACAGCCCTGAGACCCGCTGGGGCCAAAACGGCTTCCGACTAACAATATGCTCTTGCTGTGGAAATCCTATCCCAAGTGGGGGTAGCCAGGTCAACAAAATGCCACACACCCAGGTGAAAGAGACAACATGGCCCAGGCATGGTCTAAGCCCCTCACCTCGTCCCTGTGCTCTGGGGAGCCGGAGGGACCCCCCGAGGCACACGGCCCTGAGGCCCGTTGGCAGGAAGCCGGCTTCCCACGGAAACAGCTTTCCTGAGTTGCAGACCCTATCCCAAGGGCTGGAGGCAAGGGAAAACAAATGCCATCCACTTCTCTGGAAGAAACCCCAGTGCCCAGCCATGTTCTAAGCCCTCCCCTCCTCCCTGGGCTTCTGGCAGCTGGAGTGAAAAGAGAGGAGCACAGCACTGGGACCCGGTTGACAGAAACAGGCTTCCCACGAGGAAGTCCTTCTCCACGTGCAGACATGCTCCCCAGTGCCTGTGCCAAGGTGAAGGAAATGCCATACACTGACCTGGAAGAGACGACAGGGCCCAGGCACAGTCTGAGCCCTTCCCTCATCCCGGCGGTTTTGCTAGCAAGAGTTCAACCGCAAGGAACACAGTCCGGAGACCCCCTGGGGCCCAAACGGCTTCCGACTAACAATATGTTCTTGCTGTGGAAATCTAAACCCAAGTGGGGGTAGCCAGGTCAACAAAATGCCACACACCGAGGTGGAAGAAACAACATGGCCCAGGCATGGTCTAAGCCCCTCACCTCGTCCCTGTGCTCTGGGGAGCCGGAGGGACCCCCGAGGCATACGGCCCGGAGGCCCGTTGGGCAGAAAGCCGGCTTCCCACGGAAACAGCTTTCCTGAGGTGCAGACCCTATCCCAAGGGGTGGTGGCAAGGGAAAGCAAATGCCATCCCCTTATCTGGAAGAAACCCCAGTGCCCAGCCATGTTCTAAGCCCTCCCCTCCTCCCTGGGCTTCTGGCAGCAGGAGTGAAAAGAGAGATGCACAGCACTGGGACCCGTTTGACGGAAACCGGCCTCCCACGAGGAAGTCCTTCTCCACGTGCAGACATGCTCCCCATTGCCTGTGGCAAGGTGAAGGAAATGCCATACACTGACCTGGAATAGACCACAGGGCCCAGGCACAGTCTGAGCCCTTCCCTCATCCCGGCGGTATTGCTAGCAGGAGTTCAACCCCAACGAACACAGCCCGGAGACCCCCTGGGGCCAAAACGTCTTCCAACAAACAATATACTCTTGCTGTGGAAATCCTATCCCAAGTGGGGGTAGCCAGGTCAATAAAATGCCACACACCCAGGTGGAAGAAACAACATGGCCCAGGCATGGTCTAAGCCCGTCACCTCGTCCCTGTGCTCTGGGGAGCCGGAGGGAACCCCGAGGCCCCCGGCCCTGAGGCCCGTTGGGCAGGAAGCCGGCCTCCCACGGAAACAGCTTTCCTGAGGTGCAGACCCTCTCCCAAGGGCTGGTGGCAAGGGAAAGCAAATGCCATGCCCTTCTCTGGAAGAAACTCCAGTGCCCAGCCATGTTGTAAGCCCTCCCCTCCTCCCTGGGCTTCTGGCAGCAGGAGTGAAAAGAGAGGAGCACAGCACTGGGACCCGTTTGATGGAAACCGGCTTCCTACGAGGAAGTCCTTCTCCACGTGCAGACATGCTCCCCACTGCCTGTGGCAAGGTGAAGGAAATGCCATACACTGACCTGGAAGAGACCACAGGGCCCAGGCACAGTCTGAGCCCTTCCCTCATCCCGGCAGTTATGCTAGCAGGAGTTCATCCCCAAAGGACACAGCACGGAGACCCCCTGGGGCCAAAACGGCTTCCGACTAACAATATGCTCTTGCTGTGGAAATCCTATCGCAAGTGGGGGTAGCCAGGTCAACAAAATGCCACACACCTAGGTGGAAGAAACAACATGGCCCAGGCATGGCCTAAGCCCCTCACCTCGTCCCTGTGCCCTGGGGAGCCGGAGGGACCCCGAAGCACCATGGCCCTGAGGCCCGTTGGCAGAAAGCCGGTTTCCCAAGGAAACAGCTTTCCTGAGGTGCAGACCCTATCCCAAGGGCTGTTGGCAAGGGAAAGCAAATGCCATCCCCTTCTCTGGAAGAAACCCCAGTGCCCAGCCATGCTTTAACCCCTCCCCTCCTCCCTGGGCTTATGGCAGCAGGAGTGAAAAGAGAGGAGCACAGCACTAGGAGCGTTTGACAGAAACCGGCTTCCCAAGAGGAAGTCCTTCTCCACGTGCAGACATGCTTCCCAGTGCCTGTGCCAAGGTGAAGGAAATGCCATACACTGACCTGGAAGAGACCACAGGGCCCAGGCACAGTCTGAGCCCTTCCCTCTTCCCGGTGGTTTTGCTAGCAGGAATTCAAACCCAAGAACACAGCCCGGAGACCCCCTGGGGCCAAAACAGCTTCCGACTAACAATATACTCTTGCTGTCGAAATCCTATCCCAAGTGGGGGTAACCAGGTCAACAAAATGCCACACACCCAGGTGGAAGAAACAACATGGCCCAGGCATGGTCTAAGCCCCTCACCTCGTCCCTGTGCTCTGGGGAGCCGGAGGGACCCCCGAGTCCCACGGGCTTGAGGCCCGTTGGGCAGAAAGCCGGCTTCCCACGGACCAGCTTTCCTGAGGTGCAGACCCTATCCCAAGGGCTGGTGGCAAGTGAAAGCAAATGCCATCCCCTTCTCTGGAAGAAACCAAAGTGCCCAGGCATGTTCTAAGCCCTCCCCTCCTCCCTGGGCTTATGGTAGCAGGAGTGAAAAGAGAGGAGAATAGCACTGGGACCGTTTGACAGAAACAGGCTTCCCACGAGGAAGTCCTTCTCCACGTACAGACATGCTCCCCAGTGCCTTTGGCAAGGTGTAGGAAATGCCATACACTGACCTGGAAGAGACTACAGGGCCCAGGCACAGTCTGAGCCCTTCCCTCATCCCGGCGGTTTTGTTGGCAGGAGTTCAACCCCAAGAACACAGCCCGGAGACCCCCTGGGGCCAAAACTTCTTCCAACTAACAATATACTCTTGCTGTGGAAATCCTATCCCAAGTGGGGGTAGCCAGGTCAATAAAAGGCCACACACACAGGTGGAAGAAACAACATGGCCCAGGCATGGTCTAAGCCCGTCACCTCGTCCCTGTGCTCTGGGGAGCCGGAGGGAACCCCGAGGCCCACGGCCCTGAGGCTCGTTGGGCAGGAAGTCGGCCTCCCACGGAAACAGCTTTCCTGAGGTGCAGACCCTCTCCCAAGGGCTGGTGGCAAGGGAAATCAAATGCCATCCCCTTCTCTGGAAGAAACTCCAGTGCCCAGCCATGTTGTAAGCCCTCCCCTCTTCCCTGGGCTTCTGGCAGCAGGAGTGAAAAGAGAGGAGCACAGCACTGGGACCCGTTTGATGGAAACCGTCTTTCCACGAGGAAGTCCTTCTCCACGTGCAGACATGCTCCCCAGTGCCTGTGGCAAGGTCAAGGAAATGCCATACAGTGACCTAGAAGAGACCACAGGGCCCATGCACAGTCTGAGACCTACCCTCATCCCGGAGGTTTTGCTAGCAGGAGTTCAACCCCAACGAACACAGACCAGAGACCCCCTGGGGCCCAAACGGCTTCCGACGAACAATATGGTCTTGCTGTGGAAATCCTATCCCAAGTGGGGGTAGCCAGGTCAACAAAATGCCACACACCCAGGTGGAAGAGACAACATGGCCCAGGCATGGTCTAAGCCCCTCACATCGTCCCTGTACTCTGGGGAGCCGGAGGGAACCCCGAGGCCCACAGCCCTGAGGCCCGTTGGGCAGAAAGCCGGCTTCCCACGGAAACAGATTTCCTGAGGTGCAGAACCTATCCCAAGGAGTGGTGGCAAGGGAAAGGAAATGCCATCCCCTTCTCTGGAAGAAACGCCAGTGCCCAGTCATGCTTTAACCCCTCCCCTCCTCCATGGGCTTATGGCAGCAGGAGTGAAAAGAGAGGAGCACAGCACTAGGAGCTTTTGACAGAAACCGGCTTCCCACGAGGAAGTACTTCTCCACGTGCAGACATGCTCCCCAGTGCCTGTGCCAAGGTGAAGGAAATGCCATACACTGACCTGGAAGAGACCACAGGGCCCAGGTACAGTCTGAGACCTACCCTCATCCCGGAGGTTTTGGTAGCAGGAGTTCATCCCCAAGGAACACAGCACGGAGACCCCCTGGGGCCCAAACGGCTTCCGACTAACAATATGCTCTTGATGTGGAAATCCTATCCCAAGTGGGGGTAACCAGGTCAACAAAATGCCACACACCCAGGTGGAAGAAACAACATGGCCCAGGCATGGTCTAAGCCCCTCACCTCGTCCCTGTGCTCTGGGGAGCCGGAGGGACCCCCGAGGCCCACGGTCCTGAGGCCCGTTGGGCAGAAAGCCGGCTTCCCACGGAAACAGCTTTCCTGAGGTGCAGACCGTATCCCAAGGGCTGGTGGCAAGGGAAAGCAAATGCCATCCCCTTCTCTGGAAGAAACCCCAGTGCCCAGCCATGTTGTAAGCCTTCCCCTCCTTCCTGGGCTTCTGGCAGCAGGAGTGAAAAGAGAGGAGCACAGCACTGGGACCCTTTTGACAGAAACCAGCTTCCCACGAGGAAGTCCTTCTCCACGTGCAGACATGCTCCCCAGTGCCTGTGGCAAGCTGAAGGAAATGCCATACACTGACCTGGAATAGACCACAGGGCCCAGGCACAGTCTGAGCCCTTCCCTCATCCCGGTGGTTTTGCTAGCAGGAGTTCAACCCCAAGAACACAGCCCGGAGACCCCCTGGGGCCAAAACAGCTTCCCACTAACAATATGCTATGGTGTGGAAATCCTATCCCAAGTGGGGGTAACCAGGTCAACAAAATGCCACACACCCAGGTGGAAGAAACAACATGGCCCAGGCATGGTCTAAGCCCCTCACCTCGTCCCTGTGCTCTGCGGAGCCGGAGGGACCCCCGAGGCCCACGGCCCTGAGGCCCGTTGGGCAGGAAGCCGGCCTCCCACGGAAACAGCTTTCCTGAGATTCAGACCCTCTCCCAAGGGCTGGTAGCAAGAGAAAGCAAATGCCATGCCCTTCTCTGGAAGAAACTCCAGTTCCCAGCCATGTTGTAAGCCCTCCCCTCCTCCCTGGGCTTCAGGCAGGAGGAGTGAAAAGAGAGGAACACAGCACTGGGACCCTTTTGACAGAAACCGGCTTCCCACGAGGAAGTCCTTCTCCACGTGCAGACATGCTCCCCAGTGCCTGTGGCAAGGTGAAGGAAATGCCATACACTGACCTGGAAGAGACCACAGGGCCCAGGCACAGTCTGAGACCTACCCTCATCCCGGAGGTTTTGGTAGCAGGAGTTCATCCCCAAGAACACAGCCCAGAGACCCCCTGGGGCCAAAACAGCTTCTAACTAACAATGTGCTATTGCTGTGGAAATCCTATCGCAAGTGGGGGTAGCCAGGTCAACAAAATGCCACACACCTAGGTGGAAGAAAAAACATGGCCCAGGCATGGCCTAAGCCCCTCACCTCGTCCCTGTGCCCTGGGGAGCCGGAGGGACCCCGAAGCACCATGGCCCTGAGGCCCGTTGGCAGAAAGCCGGTTTCCCAAGGAAACAGCTTTCCTGAGGTGCAGACCCTATCCCAAGGGCTGGTGGCAAGGGAAAGCAAATGCCATCCCCTTCTCTGGAAGAAACCCCAGTGCCCAGCCATGCTTTAACCCCTCCCCTCCTCCCTGGGCTTATGGCAGCAGGAGTGAAAAGAGAGGAGCACAGCACTAGGAGCGTTTGACAGAAACCGGCTTCCCAAGAGGAAGTCCTTCTCCACGTGCAGACATGCTCCCCAGTGCCTGTGCCAAGGTGAAGGAAATGCCATACACTGACCTGGAAGAGACCACAGGGCCCAGGCACAGTCTGAGCCCTTCCCTCTTCCCGGTGGTTTTGCTAGCAGGAATTCAAACCCAAGAACACAGCCCGGAGACCCCCTGGGGCCAAAACAGCTTCCGACTAACAATATACTCTTGCTGTCGAAATCCTATCCCAAGTGGGGGTAACCAGGTCAACAAAATGCCACACACCCAGGTGGAAGAAACAACATGGCCCAGGCATGGTCTAAGCCCCTCACCTCGTCCCTGTGCTCTGGGGAGCCGGAGGGACCCCCGAGTCCCACGGGCTTGAGGCCCGTTGGGCAGAAAGCCGGCTTCCCACGGACCAGCTTTCCTGAGGTGCAGACCCTATCCCAAGGGCTGGTGGCAAGGGAAAGGAAATGCCATCCCCTTCTCTGGAAGAAACCAAAGTGCCCAGGCATGTTCTAAGCCCTCCCCTCCTCCCTGGGCTTATGGTAGCAGGAGTGAAAAGAGAGGAGAATAGCACTAGGACCGTTTGACAGAAACAGGCTTCCCACGAGGAAGTCCTTCTCCACGTACAGACATGCTCCCCAGTGCCTTTGGCAAGGTGTAGGAAATGCCATACACTGACCTGGAGGAGACTACAGGGCCCAGGCACAGTCTGAGCCCTTCCCTCATCCCGGCGGTTTTGCTAGCAGGAGTTCAACCCCAAGAACACAGCCCGGAGACCCCCTGGGGCCAAAACTTCTTCCAACTAACAATATACTCTTGCTGTGGAAATCCTATCCCAAGTGGGGGTAGCCAGGTCAATAAAAGGCCACACACACAGGTGGAAGAAACAACATGGCCCAGGCATGGTCTAAGCCCGTCACCTCGTCCCTGTGCTCTGGGGAGCCGGAGGGAACCCCGAGGCCCACGGCCCTGAGGCTCGTTGGGCAGGAAGTCGGCCTCCCACGGAAACAGCTTTCCTGAGGTGCAGACCCTCTCCCAAGGGCTGGTGGCAAGGGAAATCAAATGCCATCCCCTTCTCTGGAAGAAACTCCAGTGCCCAGCCATGTTGTAAGCCCTCCCCTCTTCCCTGGGCTTCTGGCAGCAGGAGTGAAAAGAGAGGAGCACAGCACTGGGACCCGTTTGATGGAAACCGTCTTTCCACGAGGAAGTCCTTCTCCACGTGCAGACATGCTCCCCAGTGCCTGTGGCAAGGTCAAGGAAATGCCATACACTGACCTAGAAGAGACCACAGGGCCCATGCACAGTCTGAGACCTACCCTCATCCCGGAGGTTTTGCTAGCAGGAGTTCAACCCCAACGAACACAGACCAGAGACCCCCTGGGGCCCAAACGGCTTCCGACGAACAATATGGTCTTGCTGTGGAAATCCTATCCCAAGTGGGGGTAGCCAGGTCAACAAAATGCCACACACCCAGGTGGAAGAGACAACATGGCCCAGGCATGGTCTAAGCCCCTCACATCGTCCCTGTACTCTGGGGAGCCGGAGGGAACCCCGAGGCCCACAGCCCTGAGGCCCGTTGGGCAGAAAGCCGGCTTCCCACGGAAACAGATTTCCTGAGGTGCAGAACCTATCCCAAGGAGTGGTGGCAAGGGAAAGGAAATGCCATCCCCTTCTCTGGAAGAAACGCCAGTGCCCAGTCATGCTTTAACCCCTCCCCTCCTCCATGGGCTTATGGCAGCAGGAGTGAAAAGAGAGGAGCACAGCACTAGGAGCGTTTGACAGAAACCGGCTTCCCAAGAGGAAGTACTTCTCCACGTGCAGACATGCTCCCCAGTGCCTGTGCCAAGGTGAAGGAAATGCCATACACTGACCTGGAAGAGACCACAGGGCCCAGGTACAGTCTGAGACCTACCCTCATCCCGGAGGTTTTGGTAGCAGGAGTTCATCCCCAAGGAACACAGCACGGAGACCCCCTGGGGCCCAAACGGCTTCCGACTAACAATATGCTCTTGATGTGGAAATCCTATCCCAAGTGGGGGTAACCAGGTCAACAAAATGCCACACACCCAGGTGGAAGAAACAACATGGCCCAGGCATGGTCTAAGCCCCTCACCTCGTCCCTGTGCTCTGGGGAGCCGGAGGGACCCCCGAGGCCCACGGTCCTGAGGCCCGTTGGGCAGAAAGCCGGCTTCCCACGGAAACAGCTTTCCTGAGGTGCAGACCGTATCCCAAGGGCTGGTGGCAAGGGAAAGCAAATGCCATCCCCTTCTCTGGAAGAAACCCCAGTGCCCAGCCATGTTGTAAGCCTTCCCCTCCTTCCTGGGCTTCTGGCAGCAGGAGTGAAAAGAGAGGAGCACAGCACTGGGACCCTTTTGACAGAAACCGGCTTCCCACGAGGAAGTCCTTCTCCACGTGCAGACATGCTCCCCAGTGCCTGTGGCAAGCTGAAGGAAATGCCATACACTGACCTGGAATAGACCACAGGGCCCAGGCACAGTCTGAGCCCTTCCCTCATCCCGGTGGTTTTGCTAGCAGGAGTTCAACCCCAAGAACACAGCCCGGAGACCCCCTGGGGCCAAAACAGCTTCCCACTAACAATATGCTATGGTGTGGAAATCCTATCCCAAGTGGGGGTAACCAGGTCAACAAAATGCCACACACCCAGGTGGAAGAAACAACATGGCTCAGGCATGGTCTAAGCCCCTCACCTCGTCCCTGTGCTCTGGGGAGCCGGAGGGACCCCCGAGGCCCACGGCCCTGAGGCCCGTTGGGCAGGAAGCCGGCCTCCCACGGAAACAGCTTTCCTGAGATTCAGACCCTCTCCCAAGGGCTGGTAGCAAGAGAAAGCAAATGCCATGCCCTTCTCTGGAAGAAACTCCAGTTCCCAGCCATGTTGTAAGCCCTCCCCTCCTCCCTGGGCTTCAGGCAGGAGGAGTGAAAAGAGAGGAGCACAGCACTGGGACCCTTTTGACAGAAACCGGCTTCCCACGAGGAAGTCCTTCTCCACGTGCAGACATGCTCCCCAGTGCCTGTGGCAAGGTGAAGGAAATGCCATACACTGACCTGGAAGAGACCACAGGGCCCAGGCACAGTCTGAGACCTACCCTCATCCCAGAGGTTTTGGTAGCAGGAGTTCATCCCCAAGAACACAGCCCAGAGACCCCCTGGGGCCAAAACAGCTTCTGACTAACAATGTGCTATTGCTGTGGAAATCCTATCCCAAGTGGGGGTAGCCAGGTCAACAAAATGCCACACACCCAGGTGGAAGAAACAACACGGCCCAGGCATGGTCTAAGCCCCTCACCTCGTCCCTGTGCACTGGGGAGCCGGAGGGAGCCCTGAGGCCCACGGTCCTGAGGCCCGTTGGGCAGAAAGCCGGCTTCCCACGGAAACAGCTTTCCTGAGGTGCAGACCGTATCCCAAGGGATGGTGGCAAGGGAAAGCAAATGCCATCCCCTTCTCTGGAAGAAACCCCAGTGCCCAGCCATGTTGTAAGCCTTCCCCTCCTTCCTGGGCTTCTGGCAGCAGGAGTGAAAAGAGAGGAGCACAGCACTGGGACCCTTTTGACAGAAACCGGCTTCCCACGAGGAAGTCCTTCTCCACGTGCAGACATGCTCCCCAGTGCCTGTGGCAAGGTGAAGGAAATGCCATACACTGACCTGGAAGAGACGACAGGGCCCAGGCACAGTCTGATCCCTTCCCTCATCCCGGCGGTTTTGCTAGCAAGAGTTCAACCTCAAGGAACACAGTCCGGAGACCCCCTCGGGCCCAAACGGCTTCCGACTAACAATATGTTCTTGCTGTGGAAATCTAAACCCAAGTGGGGGTAGCCAGGTCAACAAAATGCCACACACCGAGGTGGAAGAAACAACATGGCCCAGGCATGGTCTAAGCCCGTCACCTCGTCCCTGTGCTCTGGGGAGCCGGAGGGAACCCCGAGGCCCACGGCCCTGAGGCCCGTTGGGCAGGAAGCCGGCCTCCCACGGAAACAGCTTTCCTGAGGTGCAGACCCTCTCCCAAGGGCTGGTGGCAAGGGAAAGCAAATGCCATCCCCTTCTCTGGAAGAAACTCCAGTGCCCAGCCATGTTGTAAGCCCTCCCCTCCTCCCTGGGCTTCTGGCAGCAGGAGTGAAAAGAGAGGAGCACAGCACTGGGACCCGTTTGATGGAAACCGTCTTTCCACGAGGAAGTCCTTCTCCACGTGCAGACATGCTCCCCAGTACCTGTGGCAAGGTGAAGGATATGCCATACACTGACCTAGAAGAGACCACAGGGCCCATGCACAGTCTGAGACCTACCCTCATCCCGGAGGTTTTGCTAGCAGGAGTTCAACCCCAATGAACACAGACCAGAGACCCCCTGGGGCCCAAACGGCTTCCGACGAACAATATGGTCTTGCTGTGGAAATCCTATCCCAAGTGGGGGTAGCCAGGTCAACAAAATGCCACACACCCAGGTGGAAGAGACAACATGGCCCAGGCATGGTCTAAGCCCCTCACATCGTCCCTGTACTCTGGGGAGCCGGAGGGAACCCCGAGGCCCACAGCCCTGAGGCCTGTTGGGCAGAAAGCCGGCTTCCCATGGAAACAGCTTTCCTGAGGTGCAGACCCTATCCCAAGGGCTGGTGGCAAGGGAAAGCAAATGCCATCCCCTTCTCTCGAAGAAACTCCAGTGCCCAGCCATGTTGTAAGCCCTCCCCTCCTCCCTGGGCTTCTGGCAGCAGGAGTGAAAAGAGAGGAGCACAGCACTGGGACCCGTTTGATGGAAACCGTCTTTCCACGAGGAAGTCCTTCTCCACGTGCAGACATGCTCCCCAGTGCCTGTGGCAAGGTGAAGGAAATGCTATACACTGACCTAGAAGAGACCACAGGGCCCATGCACAGTCTGAGACCTACCCTCATCCCGGAGGTTTTGCTAGCAGGAGTTCAACCCCAACGAACACAGACCAGAGACCCCCTGGGGCCCAAACGGCTTCCGAGGAACAATATGCTCTTGTTGTGGAAAACCTACCCCAAGTGGGGTAGCCAGGTCAACAAACTGCTAAACACCCAGTTGGAAAAAACAATATGGCCCTGGCATGGTCTAAGCCCCTCACCTCGTCCCTGTGCTTTGGGGAGCCGGAGGGACCCCCGAGGCCCACGACCCTGAGGCCCGTTGGGCAGAAAGCCGGCTTCCCACGGAAACAGTTTCCTGAGGTGCAGACCCTATACCAAGGGCTGGTGGAAAGGGAAAGCAAATGCCATCCCCTTCTCTGGAAGAAACCCCAGTGCCCAGCCATGTTGAAAGTCCTCCCCTCCTCCCTGGGCTTCTGGCAGCAGGAGTGAAAAGAGAGGAGCACAGCACTGGGACACGTTTGACAGAAACCGGCTTCCCACGAGGAAGTCCTTCTCCACGTGCAGAAATGCTCCCCAGTGCCTGTGGCAAGGTGAAGGAAATGCCATACAGTGACCTGGAAGAGACCACAGGGCCCAGACACAGTCTGAGCCCTTCCCTCATCCTGGAGGTTTTGCTAGCAGAAGTTCAACCCCAAGAATACAGCCCAGAGACCCCCTGGGGCCCAAACTGCTTCTGACTAACAATATGCTCTTGTTGTGGAAATCCTATCCCAAGTGGGGGTAGCCAGGTCAACAAAATGCCACACAACCAAGTGGAAGAAACAACATGGCCCAGGCATGGTCTAAGCCCCTCACCTCGTCCCTGTGCTCTGGGGAGCCTGAGGGACCTCGAGACCAACGGCCCTGAGGCCCGTTGGCAGAAAGCCGGTTTCCCAAGGAAAGAGCTTTCCTGAGGTGCAGACCCTATCCCAAGGGCTGGTGACAAGGGAAAGCAAATGCCATCCCCTTCTCTGGAAGAAACCCCAGTGCCCAGCCATGCTTCAACCCCTCCCCTCCTCCTTGGGCTTATGGCAGCAGGAGTGAAAAGAGAGGAGCACAGCACTAGGAGCGTTTGACAGAAACCGGCTTCCCAAGAGGAAGTCCTTCTCCACGTGCAGACATGCTCCCCAGTGCCTGTGCCAAGGTGAAGGAAATGCCATACACTGACCTGGAAGAGACCACAGGGCCCAGGCACAGTCTGAGCCCTTCCCTCTTCCCGGTGGTTTTGCTAGCAGGAATTCAAACCCAAGAACACAGCCCAGAGACCCCCTGGGGCCAAAACAGCTTCCGACTAACAATATACTCTTGCTGTGGAAATCCTATCCCAAGTGGGGGTAACCAGGTCAACAAAATGCCACACACCCAGGTGGAAGAGACAACATGGCCCAGGCATGGTCTAAGCCCCTCACATCGTCCCTGTACTCTGGGGAGCCGGAGGGAACCCCGAGGCCCACAGCCCTGAGGCCCGTTGGGCAGAAAGCCGGCTTCCCACGGAAACAGATTTCCTGAGGTGCAGAACCTATCCCAAGGAGTGGTGGCAAGGGAAAGGAAATGCCATCCCCTTCTCTGGAAGAAACGCCAGTGCCCAGTCATGCTTTAACCCCTCCCCTCCTCCATGGGCTTATGGCAGCAGGAGTGAAAAGAGAGGAGCACAGCACTAGGAGCGTTTGACAGAAACCGGCTTCCCACGAGGAAGTACTTCTCCACGTGCAGACATGCTCCCCAGTGCCTGTGCCAAGGTGAAGGAAATGCCATACACTGACCTGGAAGAGACCACAGGGCCCAGGTACAGTCTGAGACCTACCCTCATCCTGGAGGTTTTGGTAGCAGGAGTTCATCCCCAAGGAACACAGCACGGAGACCCCCTGGGGCCCAAACGGCTTCCGACTAACAATATGCTCTTGATGGGGAAATCCTATCCCAAGTGGGGGTAACCAGGGCAACAAAATGCCACACACCCAGGTGGAAGAAACAACATGGCCCAGGCATGGTCTAAGCCCCTCACCTCGTCCCTGTGCTCTGGGGAGCCGGAGGGACCCCCGAGGCCCACGGTCCTGAGGCCCGTTGGGCAGAAAGCCGGCTTCCCACGGAAACAGCTTTCCTGAGCTGCAGACCCTATCCCAAGGGCTGGTGGCAAGGGAAAGCAAATGCCATCCCCTTCTCTGGAAGAAACCCCAGTGCCCAGCCATGTTGTAAGCCTTCCCCTCCTTCCTAGGCTTCTGGCAGCAGGAGTGAAAAGAGAGGAGCACAGCACTGGGACCCTTTTGACAGAAACCGGCTTCCCACGAGGAAGTCCTTCTCCACGTGCAGACATGCTCCCCAGTGCCTGTGGCAAGCTGAAGGAAATGCCATACACTGACCTGGAAGAGACCACAGGGCCCAGGCACAGTCTGAGCCCTACCCTCATCCCGGTGGTTTTGCTAGCAGGAGTTCAACCCCAAGAACACAGCCCAGAGACCCCCTGGGGCCAAAACAGCTTCCCACTAACAATATGCTATGGTGTGGAAATCCTATCCCAAGTGGGGGTAACCAGGTCAACAAAATGCCACACACCCAGGTGGAAGAAACAACATGGCCCAGGCATGGTCTAAGCCCCTCACCTCGTCCCTGTGCTCTGGGGAGCCGGAGGGACCCCCGAGGCCCACGGCCCTGAGGCCCGTTGGGCAGGAAGCCGGCCTCCCACGGAAACAGCTTTCCTGAGATTCAGACCCTCTCCCAAGGGCTGGTAGCAAGAGAAAGCAAATGCCATGCCCTTCTCTGGAAGAAACTCCAGTTCCCAGCCATGTTGTAAGCCCTCCCCTCCTCCCTGGGCTTCAGGCAGGAGGAGTGAAAAGAGAGGAGCACAGCACTGGGACCCTTTTGACAGAAACCGGCTTCCCACGAGGAAGTCCTTCTCCACGTACAAACATGCTCCCCAGTGCCTGTGGCAAGGTGAAGGAAATGCCATACACTGACCTGGAAGAGACCACAGGGCCCAGGCACAGTCTGAGACCTACCCTCATCCCAGAGGTTTTGGTAGCAGGAGTTCATCCCCAAGAACACAGCCCAGAGACCCCCTGGGGCCAAAACAGCTTCTGACTAACAATGTGCTATTGCTGTGGAAATCCTATCCCAAGTGGGGGTAGCCAGGTCAACAAAATGCCACACACCCTGGTGGAAGAGACAACATGGCCCAGGCATGGCCTAAGCCCCTCAACTCGTCCCTGTGCTCTGGGGAGCCGGAGGGACCCCCGAGTCCCACGGGCTTGAGGCCCATTGGGCAGAAAGCCGGCTTCCCACGGAAGCAGCTTTCCTGAGGTGCAGACCCTATCCCAAGGGCTGGTGGCAAGTGAAAGCAAATGCCATCCCCTTCTCTGGAAGAAACCAAAGTGCCCAGGCATGTTCTAAGCCCTCCCCTCCTCCCTGGGCTTATGGTAGCAGGAGTGAAAAGAGAGGAGAATAGCACTGGGACCGTTTGACAGAAACAGGCTTCCCACGAGGAAGTCCTTCTCCACGTACAAACATGCTCCCCAGTGCCTTTGGCAAGGTGGAGGAAATGCCATACACTGACCTGGAAGAGACTACAGGGCCCAGGCACAGTCTGAGCCCTTCCCTCATCCCGGCGGTTTTGCTAGCAGGAGTTCAACCCCAAGAACACAGCCCGGAGACCCCCTGGGGCCCAAACGGCTTCCGACTAACAATATGCTCTTGATGTGGAAATCCTATCCCAAGTGGGGGTAACCAGGTCAACAAAATGCCACACACCCAGGTGGAAGAAACAACACGGCCCAGGCATGGTCTAAGCCCCTCACCTCGTCCCTGTGCACTGGGGAGCCGGAGGGACCCCCGAGGCATACGGCCCGGAGGCCCGTTGGGCAGAAAGCCGGCTTCCCACGGAAACAGCTTTCCTGAGGTGCAGACCCTATCCCAAGGGGTGGTGGCAAGGGAAAGCAAATGCCATCCCCTTATCTGGAAGAAACCCCAGTGCCCAGCCATGTTCTAAGCCCTCCCCTCCTCCCTGGGCTTCTGGCAGCAGGAGTGAAAAGAGAGATGCACAGCACTGGGACCCGTTTGACGGAAACCGGCCTCCCACGAGGAAGTCCTTCTCCACGTGCAGACATGCTCCCCATTGCCTGTGGCAAGGTGAAGGAAATGCCATACACTGACCTGGAATAGACCACAGGGCCCAGGCACAGTCTGAGCCCTTCCCTCATCCCGGCGGTTTTGCTAGCAGGAGTTCAACCCCAACGAACACAGCCCGGAGACCCCCTGGGGCCAAAACGTCTTCCAACAAACAATATACTCTTGCTGTGGAAATCCTATCCCAAGTGGGGGTAGCCAGGTCAATAAAATGCCACACACCCAGGTGGAAGAAACAACATGGCCCAGGCATGGTCTAAGCCCGTCACCTCGTCCCTGTGCTCTGGGGAGCCGGAGGGAACCCCGAGGCCCCCGGCCCTGAGGCCCGTTGGGCAGGAAGCCGGCCTCCCACGGAAACAGCTTTCCTGAGGTGCAGACCCTCTCCCAAGGGCTGGTGGCAAGGGAAAGCAAATGCCATCCCCTTCTCTGGAAGAAACCCCAGTGCCCAGCCATGTTGTAAGCCTTCCCCTCCTTCCTGGGCTTCTGGCAGCAGGAGTGAAAAGAGAGGAGCACAGCACTGGGACCCTTTTGACAGAAACCGGCTTCCCACGAGGAAGTCCTTCTCCACGTGCAGACATGCTCCCCAGTGCCTGTGGCAAGCTGAAGGAAATGCCATACACTGACCTGGAATAGACCACAGGGCCCAGGTACAGTCTGAGCCCTTCCCTCATCCCGGTGGTTTTGCTAGCAGGAGTTCAACCCCAAGAACACAGCCCGGAGACCCCCTGGGGCCAAAACAGCTTCCCACTAACAATATGCTATGGTGTGGAAATCCTATCCCAAGTGGGGGTAACCAGGTCAACAAAATGCCACACTCCCAGGTGGAAGAAACAACATGGCCCAGGCATGGTCTAAGCCCCTCACCTCGTCCCTGTGCTCTGGGGAGTCGGAGGGACCCCCGAGGCCCACGGCCCTGAGGCCCGTTGGGCAGGAAGCCGGCCTCCCACGGAAACAGCTTTCCTGAGATTCAGACCCTCTCCCAAGGGCTGGTAGCAAGAGAAAGCAAATGCCATGCCCTTCTCTGGAAGAAACTCCAGTTCCCAGCCATGTTGTAAGCCCTCCCCTCCTCCCTGGGCTTCAGGCAGGAGGAGTGAAAAGAGAGGAGCACAGCACTGGGACCCTTTTGACAGAAACCGGCTTCCCACGAGGAAGTACTTCTCCACGTGCAGACATGCCCCCAGTGCCTGTGGCAAGGTGAAGGAAATGCCATACACTGACCTAGAAGAGACCACAGGGCCCATGCACAGTCTGAGACCTACCCTCATCCCGGAGGTTTTGCTAGCAGGAGTTCAACCCCAACGAACACAGACCAGAGACCCACTGGGGCCCAAACGGCTTCCGACGAACAATATGGTCTTGCTGTGGAAATCCTATCCCAAGTGGGGGTAGCCAGGTCAACAAAATGCCACACACCCAGGTGGAAGAGACAACATGGCCCAGGCATGGTCTAAGCCCCTCACATCGTCCCTGTACTCTGGGGAGCCGGAGGGAACCCCGAGGCCCACAGCCCTGAGGCCTGTTGGGCAGAAAGCCGGCTTCCCACGGAAACAGATTTCCTGAGGTGCAGAACCTATCCCAAGGAGTGGTGGCAAGGGAAAGGAAATGCCATCCCCTTCTCTGGAAGAAACGCCAGTGCCCAGTCATGCTTTAACCCCTCCCCTCCTCCATGGGCTTATGGCAGCAGGAGTGAAAAGAGAGGAGCACAGCACTAGGAGCGTTTGACAGAAACCGGCTTCCCACGAGGAAGTGCTTCTCCACGTGCAGACATGCTCCCCAGTGCCTGTGCCAAGGTGAAGGAAATGCCATACACTGACCTGGAAGAGACCACAGGGTCCAGGTACAGTCTAAGACCTACCCTCATCCCGGAGGTTTTGGTAGCAGGAGTTCATCCCCAAGGAACACAGCACGGAGACCCCCTGGGGCCCAAACAGCTTCCGATTAACAATATGCTCTTGATGTGGAAATCCTATCCCAAGTGGGGGTAACCAGGTCAACAAAATGCCACACACCCAGGTGGAAGAAACAACATGGCCCAGGCATGGTCTAAGCCCGTCACCTGGTCCCTGTGCTCTGGGGAGCCGGAGGGACCCCCGAGGCCCACGGCCCTGAGGCCCGTTGGGCAGAAACCCGGCTTCCCACGGAAACAGTTTCCTGAGGTGCAGACCCTATACCAAGGGCTGGTGGCAAGGGAAAGCAAATGCCATCCCCTTCTCTGGAAGAAACCCCAGTGCCCAGCCATGTTGAAAGTCCTCCCCTCCTCCCTGGGCTTCTGGCAGCAGGAGTGAAAAGAGAGGAGCACAGCACTGGGACCCGTTTGACAGAAACCGGCTTCCCACGAGGAAGTCCTTCTCCACGTGAAGACATGCTCCCCAGTGCCTGTGGCAAGGTGAAGGAAATGCCATAACCTGACATGGAAGAGACCACAGGGCCCAGGCACAGTCTGAGCCCTTCCCTCATCCCCACGGTTTTGCTAGCAGGAGTTCAACACCTAGAACACAGCCCGGAGACCCCCTGGGGCCAAAACAGCTTCCGACTAACAATATGCTATTGCTGTGGAAATCCTATCCCAAGTGGAGGTAGCCAGGTCAACAAAATGCCACACACCCTGGTGGAAGAGACAACATGGCCCAGGCATGGCCTAAGCCCCTCACCTCGTCCCTGTGCTCTGGGGAGCCGGAGGGACCCCCTAGGCCCACGGCCCTGAGGCCCGTTGGGCAGAAAGCCGGCTTCCCACGGAAACAGCTTTCCTGAGGTGCAGACCCTATCCCAAGGGCTGGTGGCAAGAGAAAGCAAATGCCATTCCCTTTTCTGGAAGAAACCCCAGTGCCCAGCCATGTTCTAAGCCCTCCCCTCCTCCCTGGGCTTCTGGCAGCAGGAGTGAAAAGATAGGAGCACAGCACTGGGACCCGTTTGACAGAAACCGGCTTCCCACGAGGTAGTCCTTCTCCACGTGCAGACATGCTCCCCAGTGCCTGTGGCAAGGTGAAGGAAATGCCATACACTGACCTGGAAGAGACCACAGGGCCCAGGCACAGTCTGAGCCCTTCCCTCATCCCGGTGGTTTTTCTAGCAGGAGTTCAACACCAAGGAACACAGACCGGAGACCCCCTGGGGCCAAAACGGCTTCCGACTAACAATATGCTCTTGCTGTGGAAATCCTATCCCAAGTGGAGGTAGCCAGGTCAACAAAATGCCACACACCCAGGTGGAAGAGACAATATGGCCCAGGCATGGCCTAAGCCCCTCACCTCGTCCCTGTGCTCTGGGGAGCCGGAGTGACCCCGAGGCCAACGGCCCTGAGGCCCGTTGGCAGGAAGCCGGCTTCCCACGGAAACAGCTTTCCTGAGTTGCAGACCCTATCCCAAGGGCTGGAGGCAAGGGAAAACAAATGCCATCCCCTTCTCTGGAAGAAACCCCAGTGCCCAGCCATGTTCTAAGCCGTCCCCTCCTCCCTGGGCTTCTGGCAGCTGGAGTGAAAAGAGAGGAGCACAGCACTGGGACCCGGTTGACAGAAACAGGCTTCCCACGAGGAAGTCATTCTCCACGTGCAGACATGCTCCCCAGTGCCTGTGGCAAGGTGAAGGAAATGCCATACACTGACCTGGAAGAGACGACAGGGCCCAGGCACAGTCTGAGCCCTTCCCTCATCCCGGCGGTTTGCTAGCAAGAGTTCAACCGCAAGGAACACAGTCCGGAGACCCACTGGGGCCCAAACCCCCCCGACTAACAATATGTTCTTGCTGTGGAAATCTAAACCCAAGTGGGGGTAGCCAGGTCAACAAAATGCCACACACCGAGGTGGAAGAAACAACATGGCCCAGGCATGGTCTAAGCCCCTCACCTCGTCCCTGTGCTCTGGGGAGCCGGAGGGACCCCCGAGGCATACGGCCCGGAGGCCCGTTGGGCAGAAAGCCGGCTTCCCACGGAAACAGCTTTCCTGAGGTGCAGACCCTATTCCAAGGGGTGGTGGCAAGGGAAAGCAAATGCCATCCCCTTCTCTGGAAGAAACCCCATTGCCCAGCCATGTTGTAAGCTCTCCCCTCCTCCCTGGGCTTCTGGCAGCAGGAGTGAAAAGAGAGGGGCACAGCACGGGGACCCGTTTGACAGAAACCGGCTTCCCACGAGGAAGTCCTTCTCCACGTGCAGACATGCTCCCCAGTGCCTCTGGCAAGGTGAAGGAAATGCCATACACTGACCTGGAAGAGACCACAGGGCCCAGGCACAGTCTGAGCCCTTCTCTCATCCCGGCGGTTTTGCTAGCAGGAGTTCAACCCCCAAAACACAGCCCTGAGACCCGCTGGGGCCAAAACGGCTTCCGACTAACAATATGCTCTTGCTGTGGAAATCCTATCCCAAGTGGGGGTAGCCAGGTCAACAAAATGCCACACACCCAGGTGAAAGAGACAACATGGCCCAGGCATGGTCTAAGCCCCTCACCTCGTCCCTGTGCTCTGGGGAGCCGGAGGGACCCCCCGAGGCACACGGCCCTGAGGCCCGTTGGCAGGAAGCCGGCTTCCCACGGAAACAGCTTTCCTGAGTTGCAGACCCTATCCCAAGGGGTGGTGGCAAGGGAAAGCAAATGCCATCCCCTTATCTGGAAGAAACCCCAGTGCCCAGCCATGTTCTAAGCCCTCCCCTCCTCCCTGGGCTTCTGGCAGCAGGAGTGAAAAGAGAGATGCACAGCACTGGGACCCGTTTGACGGAAACCGGCCTCCCACGAGGAAGTCCTTCTCCACGTGCAGACATGCTCCCCATTGCCTGTGGCAAGGTGAAGGAAATGCCATACACTGACCTGGAATAGACCACAGGGCCCAGGCACAGTCTGAGCCCTTCCCTCATCCCGGCGGTTTTGCTAGCAGGAGTTCAACCCCAACGAACACAGCCCGAAGACCCCCTGGGGCCAAAACGTCTTCCAACAAACAATATACTCTTGCTGTGGAAATCCTATCCCAAGTGGGGGTAGCCAGTTCAATAAAATGCCACACACCCAGGTGGAAGAAACAACATGGCCCAGGCATGGTCTAAGCCCGTCACCTCGTCCCTGTGCTCTGGGGAGCCGGAGGGAACCCCGAGGCCCCCGGCCCTGAGGCCCGTTGGGCAGGAAGCCGGCCTCCCACGGAAACAGCTTTCCTGAGGTGCAGACCCTCTCCCAAGGGCTGGTGGCAAGGGAAAGCAAATGCCATGCCCTTCTCTGGAAGAAACTCCAGTGCCCAGCCATGTTGTAAGCCCTCCCCTCCTCCCTGGGCTTCTGGCAGCAGGAGTGAAAAGAGAGGAGCACAGCACTGGGACCCGTTTGATGGAAACCGGCTTCCTACGAGGAAGTCCTTCTCCACGTGCAGACATGCTCCCCACTGCCTGTGGCAAGGTGAAGGAAATGCCATACACTGACCTGGAAGAGACCACAGGGCCCAGGCACAGTCTGAGCCCTTCCCTCATCCCGGCAGTTATGCTAGCAGGAGTTCATCCCCAAAGGACACAGCACGGAGACCCCCTGGGGCCAAAACGGCTTCCGACTAACAATATGCTCTTGCTGTGGAAATCCTATCGCAAGTGGGGGTAGCCAGGTCAACAAAATGCCACACACCTAGGTGGAAGAAACAACATGCCCCAGGCATGGCCTAAGCCCCTCACCTCGTCCCTGTGCCCTGGGGAGCCGGAGGGACCCCGAAGCACCATGGCCCTGAGGCCCGTTGGCAGAAAGCCGGTTTCCCAAGGAAACAGCTTTCCTGAGGTGCAGACCCTATCCCAAGGGCTGGTGGCAAGGGAAAGCAAATGCCATCCCCTTCTCTGGAAGAAACCCCAGTGCCCAGCCATGCTTTAACCCCTCCCCTCCTCCCTGGGCTTATGGCAGCAGGAGTGAAAAGAGAGGAGCACAGCACTAGGAGCGTTTGACAGAAACCGGCTTCCCAAGAGGAAGTCCTTCTCCACGTGCAGACATGCTTCCCAGTGCCTGTGCCAAGGTGAAGGAAATGCCATACACTGACCTGGAAGAGACCACAGGGCCCAGGCACAGTCTGAGCCCTTCCCTCTTCCCGGTGGTTTTGCTAGCAGGAATTCAAACCCAAGAACACAGCCCGGAGACCCCCTGGGGCCAAAACAGCTTCCGACTAACAATATACTCTTGCTGTCGAAATCCTATCCCAAGTGGGGGTAACCAGGTCAACAAAATGCCACACACCCAGGTGGAAGAAACAACATGGCCCAGGCATGGTCTAAGCCCCTCACCTCGTCCCTGTGCTCTGGGGAGCCGGAGGGACCCCCGAGTCCCACGGGCTTGAGGCCCGTTGGGCAGAAAGCCGGCTTCCCACGGACCAGCTTTCCTGAGGTGCAGACCCTATCTCAAGGGCTGGTGGCAAGTGAAAGCAAATGCCATCCCCTTCTCTGGAAGAAACCAAAGTGCCCAGGCATGTTCTAAGCCCTCCCCTCCTCCCTGGGCTTATGGTAGCAGGAGTGAAAAGAGAGGAGAATAGCACTGGGACCGTTTGACAGAAACAGGCTTCCCACGAGGAAGTCCTTCTCCACGTACAGACATGCTCCCCAGTGCCTTTGGCAAGGTGTAGGAAATGCCATACACTGACCTGGAAGAGACTACAGGGCCCAGGCACAGTCTGAGCCCTTCCCTCATCCCGGCGGTTTTGTTGGCAGGAGTTCAACCCCAAGAACACAGCCCGGAGACCCCCTGGGGCCAAAACTTCTTCCAACTAACAATATACTCTTGCTGTGGAAATCCTATCCCAAGTGGGGGTAGCCAGGTCAATAAAAGGCCACACACACAGGTGGAAGAAACAACATGGCCCAGGCATGGTCTAAGCCCGTCACCTCGTCCCTGTGCTCTGGGGAGCCGGAGGGAACCCCGAGGCCCACGGCCCTGAGGCTCGTTGGGCAGGAAGTCGGCCTCCCACGGAAACAGCTTTCCTGAGGTGCAGACCCTCTCCCAAGGGCTGGTGGCAAGGGAAATCAAATGCCATCCCCTTCTCTGGAAGAAACTCCAGTGCCCAGCCATGTTGTAAGCCCTCCCCTCTTCCCTGGGCTTCTGGCAGCAGGAGTGAAAAGAGAGGAGCACAGCACTGGGACCCGTTTGATGGAAACCGTCTTTCCACGAGGAAGTCCTTCTCCACGTGCAGACATGCTCCCCAGTGCCTGTGGCAAGGTCAAGGAAATGCCATACAGTGACCTAGAAGAGACCACAGGGCCCATGCACAGTCTGAGACCTACCCTCATCCCGGAGGTTTTGCTAGCAGGAGTTCAACCCCAACGAACACAGACCAGAGACCCCCTGGGGCCCAAACGGCTTCCGACGAACAATATGGTCTTGCTGTGGAAATCCTATCCCAAGTGGGGGTAGCCAGGTCAACAAAATGCCACACACCCAGGTGGAAGAGACAACATGGCCCAGGCATGGTCTAAGCCCCTCACATCGTCCCTGTACTCTGGGGAGCCGGAGGGAACCCCGAGGCCCACAGCCCTGAGGCCCGTTGGGCAGAAAGCCGGCTTCCCACGGAAACAGATTTCCTGAGGTGCAGAACCTATCCCAAGGAGTGGTGGCAAGGGAAAGGAAATGCCATCCCCTTCTCTGGAAGAAACGCCAGTGCCCAGTCATGCTTTAACCCCTCCCCTCCTCCATGGGCTTATGGCAGCAGGAGTGAAAAGAGAGGAGCACAGCACTAGGAGCGTTTGACAGAAACCGGCTTCCCACGAGGAAGTACTTCTCCACGTGCAGACATGCTCCCCAGTGCCTGTGCCAAGGTGAAGGAAATGCCATACACTGACCTGGAAGAGACCACAGGGCCCAGGTACAGTCTGAGACCTACCCTCATCCCGGAGGTTTTGGTAGCAGGAGTTCATCCCCAAGGAACACAGCACGGAGACCCCCTGGGGCCCAAACGGCTTCCGACTAACAATATGCTCTTGATGTGGAAATCCTATCCCAAGTGGGGGTAACCAGGTCAACAAAATGCCACACACCCAGGTGGAAGAAACAACATGGCCCAGGCATGGTCTAAGCCCCTCACCTCGTCCCTGTGCTCTGGGGAGCCGGAGGGACCCCCGAGGCCCACGGTCCTGAGGCCCGTTGGGCAGAAAGCCGGCTTCCCACGGAAACAGCTTTCCTGAGGTGCAGACCGTATCCCAAGGGCTGGTGGCAAGGGAAAGCAAATGCCATCCCCTTCTCTGGAAGAAACCCCAGTGCCCAGCCATGTTGTAAGCCTTCCCCTCCTTCCTGGGCTTCTGGCAGCAGGAGTGAAAAGAGAGGAGCACAGCACTGGGACCCTTTTGACAGAAACCGGCTTCCCACGAGGAAGTCCTTCTCCACGTGCAGACATGCTCCCCAGTGCCTGTGGCAAGCTGAAGGAAATGCCATACACTGACCTGGAATAGACCACAGGGCCCAGGCACAGTCTGAGCCCTTCCCTCATCCCGGTGGTTTTGCTAGCAGGAGTTCAACCCCAAGAACACAGCCCGGAGACCCCCTGGGGCCAAAACAGCTTCCCACTAACAATATGCTATGGTGTGGAAATCCTATCCCAAGTGGGGGTAACCAGGTCAACAAAATGCCACACACCCAGGTGGAAGAAACAACATGGCCCAGGCATGGTCTAAGCCCCTCACCTCGTCCCTGTGCTCTGGGGAGCCGGAGGGACCCCCGAGGCCCACGGTCCTGAGGCCCGTTGGGCAGAAAGCCGGCTTCCCACGGAAACAGCTTTCCTGAGGTGCAGACCGTATCCCAAGGGCTGGTGGCAAGGGAAAGCAAATGCCATCCCCTTCTCTGGAAGAAACCCCAGTGCCCAGCCATGTTGTAAGCCTTCCCCTCCTTCCTGGGCTTCTGGCAGCAGGAGTGAAAAGAGAGGAGCACAGCACTGGGACCCTTTTGACAGAAACCGGCTTCCCACGAGGAAGTCCTTCTCCACGTGCAGACATGCTCCCCAGTGCCTGTGGCAAGCTGAAGGAAATGCCATACACTGACCTGGAATAGACCACAGGGCCCAGGCACAGTCTGAGCCCTTCCCTCATCCCGGTGGTTTTGCTAGCAGGAGTTCAACCCCAAGAACACAGCCCGGAGACCCCCTGGGGCCAAAACAGCTTCCCACTAACAATATGCTATGGTGTGGAAATCCTATCCCAAGTGGGGGTAGCCAGGTCAACAAAATGCCACACACCTAGGTGGAAGAAAAAACATGGCCCAGGCATGGCCTAAGCCCCTCACCTCGTCCCTGTGCCCTGGGGAGCCGGAGGGACCCCGAAGCACCATGGCCCTGAGGCCCGTTGGCAGAAAGCCGGTTTCCCAAGGAAACAGCTTTCCTGAGGTGCAGACCCTATCCCAAGGGCTGGTGGCAAGGGAAAGCAAATGCCATCCCCTTCTCTGGAAGAAACCCCAGTGCCCAGCCATGCTTTAACCCCTCCCCTCCTCCCTGGGCTTATGGCAGCAGGAGTGAAAAGAGAGGAGCACAGCACTAGGAGCGTTTGACAGAAACCGGCTTCCCAAGAGGAAGTCCTTCTCCACGTGCAGACATGCTCCCCAGTGCCTGTGCCAAGGTGAAGGAAATGCCATACACTGACCTGGAAGAGACCACAGGGCCCAGGCACAGTCTGAGCCCTTCCCTCTTCCCGGTGGTTTTGCTAGCAGGAATTCAAACCCAAGAACACAGCCCGGAGACCCCCTGGGGCCAAAACAGCTTCCGACTAACAATATACTCTTGCTGTCGAAATCCTATCCCAAGTGGGGGTAACCAGGTCAACAAAATGCCACACACCCAGGTGGAAGAAACAACATGGCCCAGGCATGGTCTAAGCCCCTCACCTCGTCCCTGTGCTCTGGGGAGCCGGAGGGACCCCCGAGTCCCACGGGCTTGAGGCCCGTTGGGCAGAAAGCCGGCTTCCCACGGACCAGCTTTCCTGAGGTGCAGACCCTATCCCAAGGGCTGGTGGCAAGGGAAAGGAAATGCCATCCCCTTCTCTGGAAGAAACCAAAGTGCCCAGGCATGTTCTAAGCCCTCCCCTCCTCCCTGGGCTTCTGGCAGCAGGAGTGAAAAGAGAGGAGAATAGCACTAGGACCGTTTGACAGAAACAGGCTTCCCACGAGGAAGTCCTTCTCCACGTACAGACATGCTCCCCAGTGCCTTTGGCAAGGTGTAGGAAATGCCATACACTGACCTGGAGGAGACTACAGGGCCCAGGCACAGTCTGAGCCCTTCCCTCATCCCGGCGGTTTTGCTAGCAGGAGTTCAACCCCAAGAACACAGCCCGGAGACCCCCTGGGGCCAAAACTTCTTCCAACTAACAATATACTCTTGCTGTGGAAATCCTATCCCAAGTGGGGGTAGCCAGGTCAATAAAAGGCCACACACACAGGTGGAAGAAACAACATGGCCCAGGCATGGTCTAAGCCCGTCACCTCGTCCCTGTGCTCTGGGGAGCCGGAGGGAACCCCGAGGCCCACGGCCCTGAGGCTCGTTGGGCAGGAAGTCGGCCTCCCACGGAAACAGCTTTCCTGAGGTGCAGACCCTCTCCCAAGGGCTGGTGGCAAGGGAAATCAAATGCCATCCCCTTCTCTGGAAGAAACTCCAGTGCCCAGCCATGTTGTAAGCCCTCCCCTCTTCCCTGGGCTTCTGGCAGCAGGAGTGAAAAGAGAGGAGCACAGCACTGGGACCCGTTTGATGGAAACCGTCTTTCCACGAGGAAGTCCTTCTCCACGTGCAGACATGCTCCCCAGTGCCTGTGGCAAGGTCAAGGAAATGCCATACAGTGACCTAGAAGAGACCACAGGGCCCATGCACAGTCTGAGACCTACCCTCATCCCGGAGGTTTTGCTAGCAGGAGTTCAACCCCAACGAACACAGACCAGAGACCCCCTGGGGCCCAAACGGCTTCCGACGAACAATATGGTCTTGCTGTGGAAATCCTATCCCAAGTGGGGGTAGCCAGGTCAACAAAATGCCACACACCCAGGTGGAAGAGACAACATGGCCCAGGCATGGTCTAAGCCCCTCACATCGTCCCTGTACTCTGGGGAGCCGGAGGGAACCCCGAGGCCCACAGCCCTGAGGCCCGTTGGGCAGAAAGCCGGCTTCCCACGGAAACAGATTTCCTGAGGTGCAGAACCTATCCCAAGGAGTGGTGGCAAGGGAAAGGAAATGCCATCCCCTTCTCTGGAAGAAACGCCAGTGCCCAGTCATGCTTTAACCCCTCCCCTCCTCCATGGGCTTATGGCAGCAGGAGTGAAAAGAGAGGAGCACAGCACTAGGAGCGTTTGACAGAAACCGGCTTCCCACGAGGAAGTACTTCTCCACGTGCAGACATGCTCCCCAGTGCCTGTGCCAAGGTGAAGGAAATGCCATACACTGACCTGGAAGAGACCACAGGGCCCAGGTACAGTCTGAGACCTACCCTCATCCCGGAGGTTTTGGTAGCAGGAGTTCATCCCCAAGGAACACAGCACGGAGACCCCCTGGGGCCCAAACGGCTTCCGACTAACAATATGCTCTTGATGTGGAAATCCTATCCCAAGTGGGGGTAACCAGGTCAACAAAATGCCACACACCCAGGTGGAAGAAACAACATGGCCCAGGCATGGTCTAAGCCCCTCACCTCGTCCCTGTGCTCTGGGGAGCCGGAGGGACCCCCGAGGCCCACGGTCCTGAGGCCCGTTGGGCAGAAAGCCGGCTTCCCACGGAAACAGCTTTCCTGAGGTGCAGACCGTATCCCAAGGGCTGGTGGCAAGGGAAAGCAAATGCCATCCCCTTCTCTGGAAGAAACCCCAGTGCCCAGCCATGTTGTAAGCCTTCCCCTCCTTCCTGGGCTTCTGGCAGCAGGAGTGAAAAGAGAGGAGCACAGCACTGGGACCCTTTTGACAGAAACCGGCTTCCCACGAGGAAGTCCTTCTCCACGTGCAGACATGCTCCCCAGTGCCTGTGGCAAGCTGAAGGAAATGCCATACACTGACCTGGAATAGACCACAGGGCCCAGGCACAGTCTGAGCCCTTCCCTCATCCCGGTGGTTTTGCTAGCAGGAGTTCAACCCCAAGAACACAGCCCGGAGACCCCCTGGGGCCAAAACAGCTTCCCACTAACAATATGCTATGGTGTGGAAATCCTATCCCAAGTGGGGGTAACCAGGTCAACAAAATGCCACACACCCAGGTGGAAGAAACAACATGGCTCAGGCATGGTCTAAGCCCCTCACCTCGTCCCTGTGCTCTGGGGAGCCGGAGGGACCCCCGAGGCCCACGGCCCTGAGGCCCGTTGGGCAGGAAGCCGGCCTCCCACGGAAACAGCTTTCCTGAGATTCAGACCCTCTCCCAAGGGCTGGTAGCAAGAGAAAGCAAATGCCATGCCCTTCTCTGGAAGAAACTCCAGTTCCCAGCCATGTTGTAAGCCCTCCCCTCCTCCCTGGGCTTCAGGCAGGAGGAGTGAAAAGAGAGGAGCACAGCACTGGGACCCTTTTGACAGAAACCGGCTTCCCACGAGGAAGTCCTTCTCCACGTGCAGACATGCTCCCCAGTGCCTGTGGCAAGGTGAAGGAAATGCCATACACTGACCTGGAAGAGACCACAGGGCCCAGGCACAGTCTGAGACCTACCCTCATCCCAGAGGTTTTGGTAGCAGGAGTTCATCCCCAAGAACACAGCCCAGAGACCCCCTGGGGCCAAAACAGCTTCTGACTAACAATGTGCTATTGCTGTGGAAATCCTATCCCAAGTGGGGGTAGCCAGGTCAACAAAATGCCACACACCCAGGTGGAAGAAACAACACGGCCCAGGCATGGTCTAAGCCCCTCACCTCGTCCCTGTGCACTGGGGAGCCGGAGGGAGCCCCGAGGCCCACGGTCCTGAGGCCCGTTGGGCAGAAAGCCGGCTTCCCACGGAAACAGCTTTCCTGAGGTGCAGACCGTATCCCAAGGGATGGTGGCAAGGGAAAGCAAATGCCATCCCCTTCTCTGGAAGAAACCCCAGTGCCCAGCCATGTTGTAAGCCTTCCCCTCCTTCCTGGGCTTCTGGCAGCAGGAGTGAAAAGAGAGGAGCACAGCACTGGGACCCTTTTGACAGAAACCGGCTTCCCACGAGGAAGTCCTTCTCCACGTGCAGACATGCTCCCCAGTGCCTGTGGCAAGGTGAAGGAAATGCCATACACTGACCTGGAAGAGACGACAGGGCCCAGGCACAGTCTGATCCCTTCCCTCATCCCGGCGGTTTTGCTAGCAAGAGTTCAACCTCAAGGAACACAGTCCGGAGACCCCCTCGGGCCCAAACGGCTTCCGACTAACAATATGTTCTTGCTGTGGAAATCTAAACCCAAGTGGGGGTAGCCAGGTCAACAAAATGCCACACACCGAGGTGGAAGAAACAACATGGCCCAGGCATGGTCTAAGCCCGTCACCTCGTCCCTGTGCTCTGGGGAGCCGGAGGGAACCCCGAGGCCCACGGCCCTGAGGCCCGTTGGGCAGGAAGCCGGCCTCCCACGGAAACAGCTTTCCTGAGGTGCAGACCCTCTCCCAAGGGCTGGTGGCAAGGGAAAGCAAATGCCATCCCCTTCTCTGGAAGAAACTCCAGTGCCCAGCCATGTTGTAAGCCCTCCCCTCCTCCCTGGGCTTCTGGCAGCAGGAGTGAAAAGAGAGGAGCACAGCACTGGGACCCGTTTGATGGAAACCGTCTTTCCACGAGGAAGTCCTTCTCCACGTGCAGACATGCTCCCCAGTACCTGTGGCAAGGTGAAGGATATGCCATACACTGACCTAGAAGAGACCACAGGGCCCATGCACAGTCTGAGACCTACCCTCATCCCGGAGGTTTTGCTAGCAGGAGTTCAACCCCAATGAACACAGACCAGAGACCCCCTGGGGCCCAAACGGCTTCCGACGAACAATATGGTCTTGCTGTGGAAATCCTATCCCAAGTGGGGGTAGCCAGGTCAACAAAATGCCACACACCCAGGTGGAAGAGACAACATGGCCCAGGCATGGTCTAAGCCCGTCACCTCGTCCCTGTGCTCTGGGGAGCCGGAGGGAACCCCGAGGCCCCCGGCCCTGAGGCCCGTTGGGCAGGAAGCCGGCCTCCCACGGAAACAGCTTTCCTGAGGTGCAGACCCTCTCCCAAGGGCTGGTGGCAAGGGAAAGCAAATGCCATCCCCTTCTCTGGAAGAAACCCCAGTGCCCAGCCATGTTGTAAGCCTTCCCCTCCTTCCTGGGCTTCTGGCAGCAGGAGTGAAAAGAGAGGAGCACAGCACTGGGACCCTTTTGACAGAAACCGGCTTCCCACGAGGAAGTCCTTCTCCACGTGCAGACATGCTCCCCAGTGCCTGTGGCAAGCTGAAGGAAATGCCATACACTGACCTGGAATAGACCACAGGGCCCAGGTACAGTCTGAGCCCTTCCCTCATCCCGGTGGTTTTGCTAGCAGGAGTTCAACCCCAAGAACACAGCCCGGAGACCCCCTGGGGCCAAAACAGCTTCCCACTAACAATATGCTATGGTGTGGAAATCCTATCCCAAGTGGGGGTAACCAGGTCAACAAAATGCCACACACCCAGGTGGAAGAAACAACATGGCCCAGGCATGGTCTAAGCCCCTCACCTCGTCCCTGTGCTCTGGGGAGCCGGAGGGACCCCCGAGGCCCACGGCCCTGAGGCCCGTTGGGCAGGAAGCCGGCCTCCCACGGAAACAGCTTTCCTGAGATTCAGACCCTCTCCCAAGGGCTGGTAGCAAGAGAAAGCAAATGCCATGCCCTTCTCTGGAAGAAACTCCAGTTCCCAGCCATGTTGTAAGCCCTCCCCTCCTCCCTGGGCTTCAGGCAGGAGGAGTGAAAAGAGAGGAGCACAGCACTGGGACCCTTTTGACAGAAACCGGCTTCCCACGAGGAAGTACTTCTCCACGTGCAGACATGCTCCCCAGTGCCTGTGGCAAGGTGAAGGAAATGCCATACACTGACCTAGAAGAGACCACAGGGCCCATGCACAGTCTGAGACCTACCCTCATCCCGGAGGTTTTGCTAGCAGGAGTTCAACCCCAACGAACACAGACCAGAGACCCCCTGGGGCCCAAACGGCTTCCGACGAACAATATGGTCTTGCTGTGGAAATCCTATCCCAAGTGGGGGTAGCCAGGTCAACAAAATGCCACACACCCAGGTGGAAGAGACAACATGGCCCAGGCATGGTCTAAGCCCCTCACATCGTCCCTGTACTCTGGGGAGCCGGAGGGAACCCCGAGGCCCACAGCCCTGAGGCCTGTTGGGCAGAAAGCCGGCTTCCCACGGAAACAGATTTCCTGAGGTGCAGAACCTATCCCAAGGAGTGGTGGCAAGGGAAAGGAAATGCCATCCCCTTCTCTGGAAGAAACGCCAGTGCCCAGTCATGCTTTAACCCCTCCCCTCCTCCATGGGCTTATGGCAGCAGGAGTGAAAAGAGAGGAGCACAGCACTAGGAGCGTTTGACAGAAACCGGCTTCCCACGAGGAAGTGCTTCTCCACGTGCAGACATGCTCCCCAGTGCCTGTGCCAAGGTGAAGGAAATGCCATACACTGACCTGGAAGAGACCACAGGGTCCAGGTACAGTCTAAGACCTACCCTCATCCCGGAGGTTTTGGTAGCAGGAGTTCATCCCCAAGGAACACAGCACGGAGACCCCCTGGGGCCCAAACAGCTTCCGACTAACAATATGCTCTTGATGTGGAAATCCTATCCCAAGTGGGGGTAACCAGGTCAACAAAATGCCACACACCCAGGTGGAAGAAACAACATGGCCCAGGCATGGTCTAAGCCCGTCACCTGGTCCCTGTGCTCTGGGGAGCCGGAGGGACCCCCGAGGCCCACGGCCCTGAGGCCCGTTGGGCAGAAACCCGGCTTCCCACGGAAACAGTTTCCTGAGGTGCAGACCCTATACCAAGGGCTGGTGGCAAGGGAAAGCAAATGCCATCCCCTTCTCTGGAAGAAACCCCAGTGCCCAGCCATGTTGAAAGTCCTCCCCTCCTCCCTGGGCTTCTGGCAGCAGGAGTGAAAAGAGAGGAGCACAGCACTGGGACCCGTTTGACAGAAACCGGCTTCCAACGAGGAAGTCCTTCTCCACGTGAAGACATGCTCCCCAGTGCCTGTGGCAAGGTGAAGGAAATGCCATAACCTGACATGGAAGAGACCACAGGGCCCAGGCACAGTCTGAGCCCTTCCCTCATCCCCACGGTTTTGCTAGCAGGAGTTCAACACCTAGAACACAGCCCGGAGACCCCCTGGGGCCAAAACAGCTTCCGACTAACAATATGCTATTGCTGTGGAAATCCTATCCCAAGTGGAGGTAGCCAGGTCAACAAAATGCCACACACCCTGGTGGAAGAGACAACATGGCCCAGGCATGGCCTAAGCCCCTCACCTCGTCCCTGTGCTCTGGGGAGCCGGAGGGACCCCCTAGGCCCACGGCCCTGAGGCCCGTTGGGCAGAAAGCCGGCTTCCCACGGAAACAGCTTTCCTGAGGTGCAGACCCTATCCCAAGGGCTGGTGGCAAGAGAAAGCAAATGCCATTCCCTTTTCTGGAAGAAACCCCAGTGCCCAGCCATGTTCTAAGCCCTCCCCTCCTCCCTGGGCTTCTGGCAGCAGGAGTGAAAAGATAGGAGCACAGCACTGGGACCCGTTTGACAGAAACCGGCTTCCCACGAGGTAGTCCTTCTCCACGTGCAGACATGCTCCCCAGTGCCTGTGGCAAGGTGAAGGAAATGCCATACACTGACCTGGAAGAGACCACAGGGCCCAGGCACAGTCTGAGCCCTTCCCTCATCCCGGTGGTTTTTCTAGCAGGAGTTCAACACCAAGGAACACAGACCGGAGACCCCCTGGGGCCAAAACGGCTTCCGACTAACAATATGCTCTTGCTGTGGAAATCCTATCCCAAGTGGAGGTAGCCAGGTCAACAAAATGCCACACACCCAGGTGGAAGAGACAATATGGCCCAGGCATGGCCTAAGCCCCTCACCTCGTCCCTGTGCTCTGGGGAGCCGGAGTGACCCCGAGGCCAACGGCCCTGAGGCCCGTTGGCAGGAAGCCGGCTTCCCACGGAAACAGCTTTCCTGAGTTGCAGACCCTATCCCAAGGGCTGGAGGCAAGGGAAAACAAATGCCATCCCCTTCTCTGGAAGAAACCCCAGTGCCCAGCCATGTTCTAAGCCGTCCCCTCCTCCCTGGGCTTCTGGCAGCTGGAGTGAAAAGAGAGGAGCACAGCACTGGGACCCGGTTGACAGAAACAGGCTTCCCACGAGGAAGTCATTCTCCACGTGCAGACATGCTCCCCAGTGCCTGTGGCAAGGTGAAGGAAATGCCATACACTGACCTGGAAGAGACGACAGGGCCCAGGCACAGTCTGAGCCCTTCCCTCATCCCGGCGGTTTGCTAGCAAGAGTTCAACCGCAAGGAACACAGTCCGGAGACCCACTGGGGCCCAAACCCCCCCGACTAACAATATGTTCTTGCTGTGGAAATCTAAACCCAAGTGGGGGTAGCCAGGTCAACAAAATGCCACACACCGAGGTGGAAGAAACAACATGGCCCAGGCATGGTCTAAGCCCCTCACCTCGTCCCTGTGCTCTGGGGAGCCGGAGGGACCCCCGAGGCATACGGCCCGGAGGCCCGTTGGGCAGAAAGCCGGCTTCCCACGGAAACAGCTTTCCTGAGGTGCAGACCCTATTCCAAGGGGTGGTGGCAAGGGAAAGCAAATGCCATCCCCTTCTCTGGAAGAAACCCCATTGCCCAGCCATGTTGTAAGCTCTCCCCTCCTCCCTGGGCTTCTGGCAGCAGGAGTGAAAAGAGAGGGGCACAGCACGGGGACCCGTTTGACAGAAACCGGCTTCCCACGAGGAAGTCCTTCTCCACGTGCAGACATGCTCCCCAGTGCCTCTGGCAAGGTGAAGGAAATGCCATACACTGACCTGGAAGAGACCACAGGGCCCAGGCACAGTCTGAGCCCTTCTCTCATCCCGGCGGTTTTGCTAGCAGGAGTTCAACCCCCAAAACACAGCCCTGAGACCCGCTGGGGCCAAAACGGCTTCCGACTAACAATATGCTCTTGCTGTGGAAATCCTATCCCAAGTGGGGGTAGCCAGGTCAACAAAATGCCACACACCCAGGTGAAAGAGACAACATGGCCCAGGCATGGTCTAAGCCCCTCACCTCGTCCCTGTGCTCTGGGGAGCCGGAGGGACCCCCCGAGGCACACGGCCCTGAGGCCCGTTGGCAGGAAGCCGGCTTCCCACGGAAACAGCTTTCCTGAGTTGCAGACCCTATCCCAAGGGCTGGAGGCAAGGGAAAACAAATGCCATCCACTTCTCTGGAAGAAACCCCAGTGCCCAGCCATGTTCTAAGCCCTCCCCTCCTCCCTGGGCTTCTGGCAGCTGGAGTGAAAAGAGAGGAGCACAGCACTGGGACCCGGTTGACAGAAACAGGCTTCCCACGAGGAAGTCCTTCTCCACGTGCAGACATGCTCCCCAGTGCCTGTGGCAAGGTGAAGGAAATGCCATACACTGACCTGGAAGAGACGACAGGGCCCAGGCACAGTCTGAGCCCTTCCCTCATCCCGGCGGTTTTGCTAGCAAGAGTTCAACCGCAAGGAACACAGTCCGGAGACCCCCTGGGGCCCAAACGGCTTCCGACTAACAATATGTTCTTGCTGTGGAAATCTCAACCCAAGTGGGGGTAGCCAGGTCAACAAAATGCCACACACCCAGGTGGAAGAAACAACATGGCCCAGGCATGGTCTAAGCCCCTCACCTCGTCCCTGTGCTCTGGGGAGCCGGAGGGACCCCCGAGGCATACGGCCCGGAGGCCCGTTGGGCAGAAAGCCGGCTTCCCACGGAAACAGCTTTCCTGAGGTGCAGACCCTATCCCAAGGGGTGGTGGCAAGGGAAAGCAAATGCCATCCCCTTATCTGGAAGAAACCCCAGTGCCCAGCCATGTTCTAAGCCCTCCCCTCCTCCCTGGGCTTCTGGCAGCAGGAGTGAAAAGAGAGATGCACAGCACTGGGACCCGTTTGACGGAAACCGGCCTCCCACGAGGAAGTCCTTCTCCACGTGCAGACATGCTCCCCATTGCCTGTGGCAAGGTGAAGGAAATGCCATACACTGACCTGGAATAGACCAGAGGGCCCAGGCACAGTCTGAGCCCTTCCCTCATCCCGGCGGTTTTGCTAGCAGGAGTTCAACCCCAACGAACACAGCCCGGAGACCCCCTGGGGCCAAAACGTCTTCCAACTAACAATATACTCTTGCTGTGGAAATCCTATCCCAAGTGGGGGTAGCCAGGTCAATAAAATGCCACACACCCAGGTGGAAGAAACAACATGGCCCAGGCATGGTCTAAGCCCGTCACCTCGTCCCTGTGCTCTGGGGAGCCGGAGGGAACCCCGAGGCCCCCGGCCCTGAGGCCCGTTGGGCAGGAAGCCGGCCTCCCACGGAAACAGCTTTCCTGAGGTGCAGACCCTCTCCCAAGGGCTGGTGGCAAGGGAAAGCAAATGCCATGCCCTTCTCTGGAAGAAACTCCAGTGCCCAGCCATGTTGTAAGCCCTCCCCTCCTCCCTGGGCTTCTGGCAGCAGGAGTGAAAAGAGAGGAGCACAGCACTGGGACCCGTTTGATGGAAACCGGCTTCCTACGAGGAAGTCCTTCTCCACGTGCAGACATGCTCCCCACTGCCTGTGGCAAGGTGAAGGAAATGCCATACACTGACCTGGAAGAGACCACAGGGCCCAGGCACAGTCTGAGCCCTTCCCTCATCCCGGCAGTTATGCTAGCAGGAGTTCATCCCCAAAGGACACAGCACGGAGACCCCCTGGGGCCAAAACGGCTTCCGACTAACAATATGCTCTTGCTGTGGAAATCCTATCGCAAGTGGGGGTAGCCAGGTCAACAAAATGCCACACACCTAGGTGGAAGAAACAACATGGCCCAGGCATGGCCTAAGCCCCTCACCTCGTCCCTGTGCCCTGGGGAGCCGGAGGGACCCCGAAGCACCATGGCCCTGAGGCCCGTTGGCAGAAAGCCGGTTTCCCAAGGAAACAGCTTTCCTGAGGTGCAGACCCTATCCCAAGGGCTGGTGGCAAGGGAAAGCAAATGCCATCCCCTTCTCTGGAAGAAACCCCAGTGCCCAGCCATGCTTTAACCCCTCCCCTCCTCCCTGGGCTTATGGCAGCAGGAGTGAAAAGAGAGGAGCACAGCACTAGGAGCGTTTGACAGAAACCGGCTTCCCACGAGGAAGTACTTCTCCACGTGCAGACATGCTCCCCAGTGCCTGTGCCAAGGTGAAGGAAATGCCATACACTGACCTGGAAGAGACCACAGGGCCCAGGTACAGTCTGAGACCTACCCTCATCCCGGAGGTTTTGGTAGCAGGAGTTCATCCCCAAGGAACACAGCACGGAGACCCCCTGGGGCCCAAACGGCTTCCGACTAACAATATGCTCTTGATGTGGAAATCCTATCCCAAGTGGGGGTAACCAGGTCAACAAAATGCCACACACCCAGGTGGAAGAAACAACATGGCCCAGGCATGGTCTAAGCCCCTCACCTCGTCCCTGTGCTCTGGGGAGCCGGAGGGACCCCCGAGGCCCACGGTCCTGAGGCCCGTTGGGCAGAAAGCCGGCTTCCAACGGAAACAGCTTTCCTGAGGTGCAGACCGTATCCCAAGGGCTGGTGGCAAGGGAAAGCAAATGCCATCCCCTTCTCTGGAAGAAACCCCAGTGCCCAGCCATGTTGTAAGCCTTCCCCTCCTTCCTGGGCTTCTGGCAGCAGGAGTGAAAAGAGAGGAGCACAGCACTGGGACCCTTTTGACAGAAACCGGCTTCCCACGAGGAAGTCCTTCTCCACGTGCACACATGCTCCCCAGTGCCTGTGGCAAGCTGAAGGAAATGCCATACACTGACCTGGAATAGACCACAGGGCCCAGGCACAGTCTGAGCCCTTCCCTCATCCCGGTGGTTTTGCTAGCAGGAGTTCAACCCCAAGAACACAGCCCGGAGACCCCCTGGGGCCAAAACAGCTTCCCACTAACAATATGCTATGGTGTGGAAATCCTATCCCAAGTGGGGGTAACCAGGTCAACAAAATGCCACACACCCAGGTGGAAGAAACAACATGGCCCAGGCATGGTCTAAGCCCCTCACCTCGTCCCTGTGCTCTGGGGAGCCGGAGGGACCCCCTAGGCCCACGGCCCTGAGGCCCGTTGGGCAGAAAGCCGGCTTCCCACGGAAACAGCTTTCCTGAGGTGCAGACCCTATCCCAAGGGCTGGTGGCAAGAGAAAGCAAATGCCATTCCCTTTTCTGGAAGAAACCCCAGTGCCCAGCCATGTTCTAAGCCCTCCCCTCCTCCCTGGGCTTCTGGCAACAGGAGTGAAAAGATAGGAGCACAGCACTGGGACCCGTTTGACATAAACCGGCTTCCCACGAGGTAGTCCTTCTCCACGTGCAGACATGCTCCCCAGTGCCTGTGGCAAGCTGAAGGAAATGCCATACACTGACCTGGAAGAGACCACAGGGCCCAGGCACAGTCTGAGCCCTTCCCTCATCCCGGTGGTTTTTCTAGCAGGAGTTCAACACCAAGGAACACAGACCGGAGACCCCCTGGGGCCAAAACGGCTTCCGACTAACAATATGCTCTTGCTGTGGAAATCCTATCCCAAGTGGAGGTAGCCAGGTCAACAAAATGCCACACACCCAGGTGGAAGAGACAATATGGCCCAGGCATGGCCTAAGCCCCTCACCTCGTCCCTGTGCTCTGGGGAGCCGGAGTGACCCCGAGGCCAACGGCCCTGAGGCCCGTTGGCAGGAAGCCGGCTTCCCACGGAAACAGCTTTCCTGAGTTGCAGACCCTATCCCAAGGGCTGGAGGCAAGGGAAAACAAATGCCATCCACTTCTCTGGAAGAAACCCCAGTGCCCAGCCATGTTCTAAGCCGTCCCCTCCTCCCTGGGCTTCTGGCAGCTGGAGTGAAAAGAGAGGAGCACAGCACTGGGACCCGGTTGACAGAAACAGGCTTCCCACGAGGAAGTCATTCTCCACGTGCAGACATGCTCCCCAGTGCCTGTGGCAAGGTGAAGGAAATGCCATACACTGACCTGGAAGAGACGACAGGGCCCAGGCACAGTCTGAGCCCTTCCCTCATCCCGGCGGTTTGCTAGCAAGAGTTCAACCGCAAGGAACACAGTCCGGAGACCCACTGGGGCCCAAACCCCCCCGACTAACAATATGTTCTTGCTGTGGAAATCTAAACCCAAGTGGAGGTAGCCAGGTCAACAAAATGCCACACACCGAGGTGGAAGAAACAACATGGCCCAGGCATGGTCTAAGCCCCTCACCTCGTCCCTGTGCTCTGGGGAGCCGGAGGGACCCCCGAGGCATACGGCCCGGAGGCCCGTTGGGCAGAAAGCCGGCTTCCCACGGAAACAGCTTTCCTGAGGTGCAGACCCTATTCCAAGGGGTGGTGGCAAGGGAAAGCAAATGCCATCCCCTTCTCTGGAAGAAACCCCATTGCCCAGCCATGTTGTAAGCTCTCCCCTCCTCCCTGGGCTTCTGGCAGCAGGAGTGAAAAGAGAGGGGCACAGCACGGGGACCCGTTTGACAGAAACCGGCTTCCCACGAGGAAGTCCTTCTCCACGTGCAGACATGCTCCCCAGTGCCTCTGGCAAGGTGAAGGAAATGCCATACACTGACCTGGAAGAGACCACAGGGCCCAGGCACAGTCTGAGCCCTTCTCTCATCCCGGCGGTTTTGCTAGCAGGAGTTCAACCCCCAAAACACAGCCCTGAGACCCGCTGGGGCCAAAACGGCTTCCGACTAACAATATGCTCTTGCTGTGGAAATCCTATCCCAAGTGGGGGTAGCCAGGTCAACAAAATGCCACACACCCAGGTGAAAGAGACAACATGGCCCAGGCATGGTCTAAGCCCCTCACCTCGTCCCTGTGCTCTGGGGAGCCGGAGGGACCCCCCGAGGCACACGGCCCTGAGGCCCGTTGGCAGGAAGCCGGCTTCCCACGGAAACAGCTTTCCTGAGTTGCAGACCCTATCCCAAGGGCTGGAGGCAAGGGAAAACAAATGCCATCCACTTCTCTGGAAGAAACCCCAGTGCCCAGCCATGTTCTAAGCCCTCCCCTCCTCCCTGGGCTTCTGGCAGCTGGAGTGAAAAGAGAGGAGCACAGCACTGGGACCCGGTTGACAGAAACAGGCTTCCCACGAGGAAGTCCTTCTCCACGTGCAGACATGCTCCCCAGTGCCTGTGGCAAGGTGAAGGAAATGCCATACACTGACCTGGAAGAGACGACAGGGCCCAGGCACAGTCTGAGCCCTTCCCTCATCCCGGCGGTTTTGCTAGCAAGAGTTCAACCGCAAGGAACACAGTCCGGAGACCCCCTGGGGCCCAAACGGCTTCCGACCAACAATATGTTCTTGCTGTGGAAATCTAAACCCAAGTGGGGGTAGCCAGGTCAACAAAATGCCACACACCGAGGTGGAAGAAACAACATGGCCCAGGCATGGTCTAAGCCCCTCACCTCGTCCCTGTGCTCTGGGGAGCCGGAGGGACCCCCGAGGCATACGGCCCGGAGGCCCGTTGGGCAGAAAGCCGGCTTCCCACGGAAACAGCTTTCCTGAGGTGCAGACCCTATCCCAAGGGGTGGTGGCAAGGGAAAGCAAATGCCATCCCCTTATCTGGAAGAAACCCCAGTGCCCAGCCATGTTCTAAGCCCTCCCCTCCTCCCTGGGCTTCTGGCAGCAGGAGTGAAAAGAGAGATGCACAGCACTGGGACCCGTTTGACGGAAACCGGCCTCCCACGAGGAAGTCCTTCTCCACGTGCAGACATGCTCCCCATTGCCTGTGGCAAGGTGAAGGAAATGCCATACACTGACCTGGAATAGACCACAGGGCCCAGGCACAGTCTGAGCCCTTCCCTCATCCCGGCGGTTTTGCTAGCAGGAGTTCAACCCCAACGAACACAGCCCGAAGACCCCCTGGGGCCAAAACGTCTTCCAACAAACAATATACTCTTGCTGTGGAAATCCTATCCCAAGTGGGGGTAGCCAGTTCAATAAAATGCCACACACCCAGGTGGAAGAAACAACATGGCCCAGGCATGGTCTAAGCCCGTCACCTCGTCCCTGTGCTCTGGGGAGCCGGAGGGAACCCCGAGGCCCCCGGCCCTGAGGCCCGTTGGGCAGGAAGCCGGCCTCCCACGGAAACAGCTTTCCTGAGGTGCAGACCCTCTCCCAAGGGCTGGTGGCAAGGGAAAGCAAATGCCATGCCCTTCTCTGGAAGAAACTCCAGTGCCCAGCCATGTTGTAAGCCCTCCCCTCCTCCCTGGGCTTCTGGCAGCAGGAGTGAAAAGAGAGGAGCACAGCACTGGGACCCGTTTGATGGAAACCGGCTTCCTACGAGGAAGTCCTTCTCCACGTGCAGACATGCTCCCCACTGCCTGTGGCAAGGTGAAGGAAATGCCATACACTGACCTGGAAGAGACCACAGGGCCCAGGCACAGTCTGAGCCCTTCCCTCATCCCGGCAGTTATGCTAGCAGGAGTTCATCCCCAAAGGACACAGCACGGAGACCCCCTGGGGCCAAAACGGCTTCCGACTAACAATATGCTCTTGCTGTGGAAATCCTATCCCAAGTGGAGGTAGCCAGGTCAACAAAATGCCACACACCCAGGTGGAAGAGACAATATGGCCCAGGCATGGCCTAAGCCCCTCACCTCGTCCCTGTGCTCTGGGGAGCCGGAGTGACCCCGAGGCCAACGGCCCTGAGGCCCGTTGGCAGGAAGCCGGCTTCCCACGGAAACAGCTTTCCTGAGTTGCAGACCCTATCCCAAGGGCTGGAGGCAAGGGAAAACAAATGCCATCCACTTCTCTGGAAGAAACCCCAGTGCCCAGCCATGTTCTAAGCCGTCCCCTCCTCCCTGGGCTTCTGGCAGCTGGAGTGAAAAGAGAGGAGCACAGCACTGGGACCCGGTTGACAGAAACAGGCTTCCCACGAGGAAGTCATTCTCCACGTGCAGACATGCTCCCCAGTGCCTGTGGCAAGGTGAAGGAAATGCCATACACTGACCTGGAAGAGACGACAGGGCCCAGGCACAGTCTGAGCCCTTCCCTCATCCCGGCGGTTTGCTAGCAAGAGTTCAACCGCAAGGAACACAGTCCGGAGACCCACTGGGGCCCAAACCCTCCCGACTAACAATATGTTCTTGCTGTGGAAATCTAAACCCAAGTGGAGGTAGCCAGGTCAACAAAATGCCACACACCGAGGTGGAAGAAACAACATGGCCCAGGCATGGTCTAAGCCCCTCACCTCGTCCCTGTGCTCTGGGGAGCCGGAGGGACCCCCGAGGCATACGGCCCGGAGGCCCGTTGGGCAGAAAGCCGGCTTCCCACGGAAACAGCTTTCCTGAGGTGCAGACCCTATTCCAAGGGGTGGTGGCAAGGGAAAGCAAATGCCATCCCCTTCTCTGGAAGAAACCCCATTGCCCAGCCATGTTGTAAGCTCTCCCCTCCTCCCTGGGCTTCTGGCAGCAGGAGTGAAAAGAGAGGGGCACAGCACGGGGACCCGTTTGACAGAAACCGGCTTCCCACGAGGAAGTCCTTCTCCACGTGCAGACATGCTCCCCAGTGCCTCTGGCAAGGTGAAGGAAATGCCATACACTGACCTGGAATAGACCACAGGGCCCAGGCACAGTCTGAGCCCTTCTCTCATCCCGGCGGTTTTGCTAGCAGGAGTTCAACCCCCAAAACACAGCCCTGAGACCCGCTGGGGCCAAAATGGCTTCCGACTAACAATATGCTCTTGCTGTGGAAATCCTATCCCAAGTGGGGGTAGCCAGGTCAACAAAATGCCACACACCCAGGTGAAAGAGACAACATGGCCCAGGCATGGTCTAAGCCCCTCACCTCGTCCCTGTGCTCTGGGGAGCCGGAGGGACCCCCCGAGGCACACGGCCCTGAGGCCCGTTGGCAGGAAGCCGGCTTCCCACGGAAACAGCTTTCCTGAGTTGCAGACCCTATCCCAAGGGCTGGAGGCAAGGGAAAACAAATGCCATCCACTTCTCTGGAAGAAACCCCAGTGCCCAGCCATGTTCTAAGCCCTCCCCTCCTCCCTGGGCTTCTGGCAGCTGGAGTGAAAAGAGAGGAGCACAGCACTGGGACCCGGTTGACAGAAACAGGCTTCCCACGAGGAAGTCCTTCTCCACGTGCAGACATGCTCCCCAGTGCCTGTGGCAAGGTGAAGGAAATGCCATACACTGACCTGGAAGAGACCACAGGGCCCAGGCACAGTCTGAGCCCTTCCCTCATCCCGGCGGTTTTGCTAGCAAGAGTTCAACCGCAAGGAACACAGTCCGGAGACCCCCTGGGGCCCAAACGGCTTCCGACTAACAATATGTTCTTGCTGTGGAAATCTAAACCCAAGTGGGGGTAGCCAGGTCAACAAAATGCCACACACCGAGGTGGAAGAAACAACATGGCCCAGGCATGGTCTAAGCCCCTCACCTCGTCCCTGTGCTCTGGGGAGCCGGAGGGACCCCCGAGGCATACGGCCCGGAGGCCCGTTGGGCAGAAAGCCGGCTTCCCACGGAAACAGCTTTCCTGAGGTGCAGACCCTATCCCAAGGGGTGGTGGCAAGGGAAAGCAAATGCCATCCCCTTATCTGGAAGAAACCCCAGTGCCCAGCCATGTTCTAAGCCCTCCCCTCCTCCCTGGGCTTCTGGCAGCAGGAGTGAAAAGAGAGATGCACAGCACTGGGACCCGTTTGACGGAAACCGGCCTCCCACGAGGAAGTCCTTCTCCACGTGCAGACATGCTCCCCATTGCCTGTGGCAAGGTGAAGGAAATGCCATACACTGACCTGGAATAGACCACAGGGCCCAGGCACAGTCTGAGCCCTTCCCTCATCCCGGCGGTTTTGCTAGCAGGAGTTCAACCCCAACGAACACAGCCCGAAGACCCCCTGGGGCCAAAACGTCTTCCAACAAACAATATACTCTTGCTGTGGAAATCCTATCCCAAGTGGGGGTAGCCAGTTCAATAAAATGCCACACACCCAGGTGGAAGAAACAACATGGCCCAGGCATGGTCTAAGCCCGTCACCTCGTCCCTGTGCTCTGGGGAGCCGGAGGGAACCCCGAGGCCCCCGGCCCTGAGGCCCGTTGGGCAGGAAGCCGGCCTCCCACGGAAACAGCTTTCCTGAGGTGCAGACCCTCTCCCAAGGGCTGGTGGCAAGGGAAAGCAAATGCCATGCCCTTCTCTGGAAGAAACTCCAGTGCCCAGCCATGTTGTAAGCCCTCCCCTCCTCCCTGGGCTTCTGGCAGCAGGAGTGAAAAGAGAGGAGCACAGCACTGGGACCCGTTTGATGGAAACCGGCTTCCTACGAGGAAGTCCTTCTCCACGTGCAGACATGCTCCCCACTGCCTGTGGCAAGGTGAAGGAAATGCCATACACTGACCTGGAAGAGACCACAGGGCCCAGGCACAGTCTGAGCCCTTCCCTCATCCCGGCAGTTATGCTAGCAGGAGTTCATCCCCAAAGGACACAGCACGGAGACCCCCTGGGGCCAAAACGGCTTCCGACTAACAATATGCTCTTGCTGTGGAAATCCTATCGCAAGTGGGGGTAGCCAGGTCAACAAAATGCCACACACCTAGGTGGAAGAAACAACATGGCCCAGGCATGGCCTAAGCCCCTCACCTCGTCCCTGTGCCCTGGGGAGCCGGAGGGACCCCGAAGCACCATGGCCCTGAGGCCCGTTGGCAGAAAGCCGGTTTCCCAAGGAAACAGCTTTCCTGAGGTGCAGACCCTATCCCAAGGGCTGGTGGCAAGGGAAAGCAAATGCCATCCCCTTCTCTGGAAGAAACCCCAGTGCCCAGCCATGCTTTAACCCCTCCCCTCCTCCCTGGGCTTATGGCAGCAGGAGTGAAAAGAGAGGAGCACAGCACTAGGAGCGTTTGACAGAAACCGGCTTCCCAAGAGGAAGTCCTTCTCCACGTGCAGACATGCTTCCCAGTGCCTGTGCCAAGGTGAAGGAAATGCCATACACTGACCTGGAAGAGACCACAGGGCCCAGGCACAGTCTGAGCCCTTCCCTCTTCCCGGTGGTTTTGCTAGCAGGAATTCAAACCCAAGAACACAGCCCGGAGACCCCCTGGGGCCAAAACAGCTTCCGACTAACAATATACTCTTGCTGTCGAAATCCTATCCCAAGTGGGGGTAACCAGGTCAACAAAATGCCACACACCCAGGTGGAAGAAACAACATGGCCCAGGCATGGTCTAAGCCCCTCACCTCGTCCCTGTGCTCTGGGGAGCCGGAGGGACCCCCGAGTCCCACGGGCTTGAGGCCCGTTGGGCAGAAAGCCGGCTTCCCACGGACCAGCTTTCCTGAGGTGCAGACCCTATCTCAAGGGCTGGTGGCAAGTGAAAGCAAATGCCATCCCCTTCTCTGGAAGAAACCAAAGTGCCCAGGCATGTTCTAAGCCCTCCCCTCCTCCCTGGGCTTATGGTAGCAGGAGTGAAAAGAGAGGAGAATAGCACTGGGACCGTTTGACAGAAACAGGCTTCCCACGAGGAAGTCCTTCTCCACGTACAGACATGCTCCCCAGTGCCTTTGGCAAGGTGTAGGAAATGCCATACACTGACCTGGAAGAGACTACAGGGCCCAGGCACAGTCTGAGCCCTTCCCTCATCCCGGCGGTTTTGTTGGCAGGAGTTCAACCCCAAGAACACAGCCCGGAGACCCCCTGGGGCCAAAACTTCTTCCAACTAACAATATACTCTTGCTGTGGAAATCCTATCCCAAGTGGGGGTAGCCAGGTCAATAAAAGGCCACACACACAGGTGGAAGAAACAACATGGCCCAGGCATGGTCTAAGCCCGTCACCTCGTCCCTGTGCTCTGGGGAGCCGGAGGGAACCCCGAGGCCCACGGCCCTGAGGCTCGTTGGGCAGGAAGTCGGCCTCCCACGGAAACAGCTTTCCTGAGGTGCAGACCCTCTCCCAAGGGCTGGTGGCAAGGGAAATCAAATGCCATCCCCTTCTCTGGAAGAAACTCCAGTGCCCAGCCATGTTGTAAGCCCTCCCCTCTTCCCTGGGCTTCTGGCAGCAGGAGTGAAAAGAGAGGAGCACAGCACTGGGACCCGTTTGATGGAAACCGTCTTTCCACGAGGAAGTCCTTCTCCACGTGCAGACATGCTCCCCAGTGCCTGTGGCAAGGTCAAGGAAATGCCATACAGTGACCTAGAAGAGACCACAGGGCCCATGCACAGTCTGAGACCTACCCTCATCCCGGAGGTTTTGCTAGCAGGAGTTCAACCCCAACGAACACAGACCAGAGACCCCCTGGGGCCCAAACGGCTTCCGACGAACAATATGGTCTTGCTGTGGAAATCCTATCCCAAGTGGGGGTAGCCAGGTCAACAAAATGCCACACACCCAGGTGGAAGAGACAACATGGCCCAGGCATGGTCTAAGCCCCTCACATCGTCCCTGTACTCTGGGGAGCCGGAGGGAACCCCGAGGCCCACAGCCCTGAGGCCCGTTGGGCAGAAAGCCGGCTTCCCACGGAAACAGATTTCCTGAGGTGCAGAACCTATCCCAAGGAGTGGTGGCAAGGGAAAGGAAATGCCATCCCCTTCTCTGGAAGAAACGCCAGTGCCCAGTCATGCTTTAACCCCTCCCCTCCTCCATGGGCTTATGGCAGCAGGAGTGAAAAGAGAGGAGCACAGCACTAGGAGCGTTTGACAGAAACCGGCTTCCCACGAGGAAGTACTTCTCCACGTGCAGACATGCTCCCCAGTGCCTGTGCCAAGGTGAAGGAAATGCCATACACTGACCTGGAAGAGACCACAGGGCCCAGGTACAGTCTGAGACCTACCCTCATCCCGGAGGTTTTGGTAGCAGGAGTTCATCCCCAAGGAACACAGCACGGAGACCCCCTGGGGCCCAAACGGCTTCCGACTAACAATATGCTCTTGATGTGGAAATCCTATCCCAAGTGGGGGTAACCAGGTCAACAAAATGCCACACACCCAGGTGGAAGAAACAACATGGCCCAGGCATGGTCTAAGCCCGTCACCTCGTCCCTGTGCTCTGGGGAGCCGGAGGGACCCCCGAGGCCCACGGTCCTGAGGCCCGTTGGGCAGAAAGCCGGCTTCCCACGGAAACAGCTTTCCTGAGGTGCAGACCGTATCCCAAGGGCTGGTGGCAAGGGAAAGCAAATGCCATCCCCTTCTCTGGAAGAAACCCCAGTGCCCAGCCATGTTGTAAGCCTTCCCCTCCTTCCTGGGCTTCTGGCAGCAGGAGTGAAAAGAGAGGAGCACAGCACTGGGACCCTTTTGACAGAAACCGGCTTCCCACGAGGAAGTCCTTCTCCACGTGCAGACATGCTCCCCAGTGCCTGTGGCAAGCTGAAGGAAATGCCATACACTGACCTGGAAGAGACCACAGGGCCCAGGCACAGTCTGAGCCCTTCCCTCATCCCGGTGGTTTTGCTAGCAGGAGTTCAACCCCAAGAACACAGCCCGGAGACCCCCTGGGGCCAAAACAGCTTCCCACTAACAATATGCTATGGTGTGGAAATCCTATCCCAAGTGGGGGTAACCAGGTCAACAAAATGCCACACACCCAGGTGGAAGAAACAACATGGCCCAGGCATGGTCTAAGCCCCTCACCTCGTCCCTGTGCTCTGCGGAGCCGGAGGGACCCCCGAGGCCCACGGCCCTGAGGCCCGTTGGGCAGGAAGCCGGCCTCCCACGGAAACAGCTTTCCTGAGATTCAGACCCTCTCCCAAGGGCTGGTAGCAAGAGAAAGCAAATGCCATGCCCTTCTCTGGAAGAAACTCCAGTTCCCAGCCATGTTGTAAGCCCTCCCCTCCTCCCTGGGCTTCAGGCAGGAGGAGTGAAAAGAGAGGAACACAGCACTGGGACCCTTTTGACAGAAACCGGCTTCCCACGAGGAAGTCCTTCTCCACGTGCAGACATGCTCCCCAGTGCCTGTGGCAAGGTGAAGGAAATGCCATACACTGACCTGGAAGAGACCACAGGGCCCAGGCACAGTCTGAGACCTACCCTCATCCCGGAGGTTTTGGTAGCAGGAGTTCATCCCCAAGAACACAGCCCAGAGACCCCCTGGGGCCAAAACAGCTTCTAACTAACAATGTGCTATTGCTGTGGAAATCCTATCGCAAGTGGGGGTAGCCAGGTCAACAAAATGCCACACACCTAGGTGGAAGAAAAAACATGGCCCAGGCATGGCCTAAGCCCCTCACCTCGTCCCTGTGCCCTGGGGAGCCGGAGGGACCCCGAAGCACCATGGCCCTGAGGCCCGTTGGCAGAAAGCCGGTTTCCCAAGGAAACAGCTTTCCTGAGGTGCAGACCCTATCCCAAGGGCTGGTGGCAAGGGAAAGCAAATGCCATCCCCTTCTCTGGAAGAAACCCCAGTGCCCAGCCATGCTTTAACCCCTCCCCTCCTCCCTGGGCTTATGGCAGCAGGAGTGAAAAGAGAGGAGCACAGCACTAGGAGCGTTTGACAGAAACCGGCTTCCCAAGAGGAAGTCCTTCTCCACGTGCAGACATGCTCCCCAGTGCCTGTGCCAAGGTGAAGGAAATGCCATACACTGACCTGGAAGAGACCACAGGGCCCAGGCACAGTCTGAGCCCTTCCCTCTTCCCGGTGGTTTTGCTAGCAGGAATTCAAACCCAAGAACACAGCCCGGAGACCCCCTGGGGCCAAAACAGCTTCCGACTAACAATATACTCTTGCTGTCGAAATCCTATCCCAAGTGGGGGTAACCAGGTCAACAAAATGCCACACACCCAGGTGGAAGAAACAACATGGCCCAGGCATGGTCTAAGCCCCTCACCTCGTCCCTGTGCTCTGGGGAGCCGGAGGGACCCCCGAGTCCCACGGGCTTGAGGCCCGTTGGGCAGAAAGCCGGCTTCCCACGGACCAGCTTTCCTGAGGTGCAGACCCTATCCCAAGGGCTGGTGGCAAGGGAAAGGAAATGCCATCCCCTTCTCTGGAAGAAACCAAAGTGCCCAGGCATGTTCTAAGCCCTCCCCTCCTCCCTGGGCTTATGGTAGCAGGAGTGAAAAGAGAGGAGAATAGCACTAGGACCGTTTGACAGAAACAGGCTTCCCACGAGGAAGTCCTTCTCCACGTACAGACATGCTCCCCAGTGCCTTTGGCAAGGTGTAGGAAATGCCATACACTGACCTGGAGGAGACTACAGGGCCCAGGCACAGTCTGAGCCCTTCCCTCATCCCGGCGGTTTTGCTAGCAGGAGTTCAACCCCAAGAACACAGCCCGGAGACCCCCTGGGGCCAAAACTTCTTCCAACTAACAATATACTCTTGCTGTGGAAATCCTATCCCAAGTGGGGGTAGCCAGGTCAATAAAAGGCCACACACACAGGTGGAAGAAACAACATGGCCCAGGCATGGTCTAAGCCCGTCACCTCGTCCCTGTGCTCTGGGGAGCCGGAGGGAACCCCGAGGCCCACGGCCCTGAGGCTCGTTGGGCAGGAAGTTGGCCTCCCACGGAAACAGCTTTCCTGAGGTGCAGACCCTCTCCCAAGGGCTGGTGGCAAGGGAAATCAAATGCCATCCCCTTCTCTGGAAGAAACTCCAGTGCCCAGCCATGTTGTAAGCCCTCCCCTCTTCCCTGGGCTTCTGGCAGCAGGAGTGAAAAGAGAGGAGCACAGCACTGGGACCCGTTTGATGGAAACCGTCTTTCCACGAGGAAGTCCTTCTCCACGTGCAGACATGCTCCCCAGTGCCTGTGGCAAGGTCAAGGAAATGCCATACACTGACCTAGAAGAGACCACAGGGCCCATGCACAGTCTGAGACCTACCCTCATCCCGGAGGTTTTGCTAGCAGGAGTTCAACCCCAACGAACACAGACCAGAGACCCCCTGGGGCCCAAACGGCTTCCGACGAACAATATGGTCTTGCTGTGGAAATCCTATCCCAAGTGGGGGTAGCCAGGTCAACAAAATGCCACACACCCAGGTGGAAGAGACAACATGGCCCAGGCATGGTCTAAGCCCCTCACATCGTCCCTGTACTCTGGGGAGCCGGAGGGAACCCCGAGGCCCACAGCCCTGAGGCCCGTTGGGCAGAAAGCCGGCTTCCCACGGAAACAGATTTCCTGAGGTGCAGAACCTATCCCAAGGAGTGGTGGCAAGGGAAAGGAAATGCCATCCCCTTCTCTGGAAGAAACGCCAGTGCCCAGTCATGCTTTAACCCCTCCCCTCCTCCATGGGCTTATGGCAGCAGGAGTGAAAAGAGAGGAGCACAGCACTAGGAGCGTTTGACAGAAACCGGCTTCCCAAGAGGAAGTACTTCTCCACGTGCAGACATGCTCCCCAGTGCCTGTGCCAAGGTGAAGGAAATGCCATACACTGACCTGGAAGAGACCACAGGGCCCAGGTACAGTCTGAGACCTACCCTCATCCCGGAGGTTTTGGTAGCAGGAGTTCATCCCCAAGGAACACAGCACGGAGACCCCCTGGGGCCCAAACGGCTTCCGACTAACAATATGCTCTTGATGTGGAAATCCTATCCCAAGTGGGGGTAACCAGGTCAACAAAATGCCACACACCCAGGTGGAAGAAACAACATGGCCCAGGCATGGTCTAAGCCCCTCACCTCGTCCCTGTGCTCTGGGGAGCCGGAGGGACCCCCGAGGCCCACGGTCCTGAGGCCCGTTGGGCAGAAAGCCGGCTTCCCACGGAAACAGCTTTCCTGAGGTGCAGACCGTATCCCAAGGGCTGGTGGCAAGGGAAAGCAAATGCCATCCCCTTCTCTGGAAGAAACCCCAGTGCCCAGCCATGTTGTAAGCCTTCCCCTCCTTCCTGGGCTTCTGGCAGCAGGAGTGAAAAGAGAGGAGCACAGCACTGGGACCCTTTTGACAGAAACCGGCTTCCCACGAGGAAGTCCTTCTCCACGTGCAGACATGCTCCCCAGTGCCTGTGGCAAGCTGAAGGAAATGCCATACACTGACCTGGAATAGACCACAGGGCCCAGGCACAGTCTGAGCCCTTCCCTCATCCCGGTGGTTTTGCTAGCAGGAGTTCAAACCCAAGAACACAGCCCGGAGACCCCCTGGGGCCAAAACAGCTTCCCACTAACAATATGCTATGGTGTGGAAATCCTATCCCAAGTGGGGGTAACCAGGTCAACAAAATGCCACACACCCAGGTGGAAGAAACAACATGGCTCAGGCATGGTCTAAGCCCCTCACCTCGTCCCTGTGCTCTGGGGAGCCGGAGGGACCCCCGAGGCCCACGGCCCTGAGGCCCGTTGGGCAGGAAGCCGGCCTCCCACGGAAACAGCTTTCCTGAGATTCAGACCCTCTCCCAAGGGCTGGTAGCAAGAGAAAGCAAATGCCATGCCCTTCTCTGGAAGAAACTCCAGTTCCCAGCCATGTTGTAAGCCCTCCCCTCCTCCCTGGGCTTCAGGCAGGAGGAGTGAAAAGAGAGGAGCACAGCACTGGGACCCTTTTGACAGAAACCGGCTTCCCACGAGGAAGTCCTTCTCCACGTGCAGACATGCTCCCCAGTGCCTGTGGCAAGGTGAAGGAAATGCCATACACTGACCTGGAAGAGACCACAGGGCCCAGGCACAGTCTGAGACCTACCCTCATCCCAGAGGTTTTGGTAGCAGGAGTTCATCCCCAAGAACACAGCCCAGAGACCCCCTGGGGCCAAAACAGCTTCTGACTAACAATGTGCTATTGCTGTGGAAATCCTATCCCAAGTGGGGGTAGCCAGGTCAACAAAATTCCACACACCCAGGTGGAAGAAACAACACAGCCCAGGCATGGTCTAAGCCCCTCACCTCGTCCCTGTGCACTGGGGAGCCGGAGGGAGCCCCGAGGCCCACGGTCCTGAGGCCCGTTGGGCAGAAAGCCGGCTTCCCACGGAAACAGCTTTCCTGAGGTGCAGACCGTATCCCAAGGGATGGTGGCAAGGGAAAGCAAATGCCATCCCCTTCTCTGGAAGAAACCCCAGTGCCCAGCCATGTTGTAAGCCTTCCCCTCCTTCCTGGGCTTCTGGCAGCAGGAGTGAAAAGAGAGGAGCACAGCACTGGGACCCTTTTGACAGAAACCGGCTTCCCACGAGGAAGTCCTTCTCCACGTGCAGACATGCTCCCCAGTGCCTGTGGCAAGGTGAAGGAAATGCCATACACTGACCTGGAAGAGACGACAGGGCCCAGGCACAGTCTGATCCCTTCCCTCATCCCGGCGGTTTTGCTAGCAAGAGTTCAACCTCAAGGAACACAGTCCGGAGACCCCCTCGGGCCCAAACGGCTTCCGACTAACAATATGTTCTTGCTGTGGAAATCTAAACCCAAGTGGGGGTAGCCAGGTCAACAAAATGCCACACACCGAGGTGGAAGAAACAACATGGCCCAGGCATGGTCTAAGCCCGTCACCTCGTCCCTGTGCTCTGGGGAGCCGGAGGGAACCCCGAGGCCCACGGCCCTGAGGCCCGTTGGGCAGGAAGCCGGCCTCCCACGGAAACAGCTTTCCTGAGGTGCAGACCCTCTCCCAAGGGCTGGTGGCAAGGGAAAGCAAATGCCATCCCCTTCTCTGGAAGAAACTCCAGTGCCCAGCCATGTTGTAAGCCCTCCCCTCCTCCCTGGGCTTCTGGCAGCAGGAGTGAAAAGAGAGGAGCACAGCACTGGGACCCGTTTGATGGAAACCGTCTTTCCACGAGGAAGTCCTTCTCCACGTGCAGACATGCTCCCCAGTACCTGTGGCAAGGTGAAGGATATGCCATACACTGACCTAGAAGAGACCACAGGGCCCATGCACAGTCTGAGACCTACCCTCATCCCGGAGGTTTTGCTAGCAGGAGTTCAACCCCAATGAACACAGACCAGAGACCCCCTGGGGCCCAAACGGCTTCCGACGAACAATATGGTCTTGCTGTGGAAATCCTATCCCAAGTGGGGGTAGCCAGGTCAACAAAATGCCACACACCCAGGTGGAAGAGACAACATGGCCCAGGCATGGTCTAAGCCCCTCACATCGTCCCTGTACTCTGGGGAGCCGGAGGGAACCCCGAGGCCCACAGCCCTGAGGCCTGTTGGGCAGAAAGCCGGCTTCCCATGGAAACAGCTTTCCTGAGGTGCAGACCCTATCCCAAGGGCTGGTGGCAAGGGAAAGCAAATGCCATCCCCTTCTCTCGAAGAAACTCCAGTGCCCAGCCATGTTGTAAGCCCTCCCCTCCTCCCTGGGCTTCTGGCAGCAGGAGTGAAAAGAGAGGAGCACAGCACTGGGACCCGTTTGATGGAAACCGTCTTTCCACGAGGAAGTCCTTCTCCACGTGCAGACATGCTCCCCAGTGCCTGTGGCAAGGTGAAGGAAATGCTATACACTGACCTAGAAGAGACCACAGGGCCCATGCACAGTCTGAGACCTACCCTCATCCCGGAGGTTTTGCTAGCAGGAGTTCAACCCCAACGAACACAGACCAGAGACCCCCTGGGGCCCAAACGGCTTCCGACGAACAATATGCTCTTGTTGTGGAAAACCTACCCCAAGTGGGGTAGCCAGGTCAACAAACTGCTAAACACCCAGTTGGAAAAAACAATATGGCCCTGGCATGGTCTAAGCCCCTCACCTCGTCCCTGTGCTTTGGGGAGCCGGAGGGACCCCCGAGGCCCACGACCCTGAGGCTCGTTGGGCAGAAAGCCGGCTTCCCACGGAAACAGTTTCCTGAGGTGCAGACCCTATACCAAGGGCTGGTGGAAAGGGAAAGCAAATGCCATCCCCTTCTCTGGAAGAAACCCCAGTGCCCAGCCATGTTGAAAGTCCTCCCCTCCTCCCTGGGCTTCTGGCAGCAGGAGTGAAAAGAGAGGAGCACAGCACTGGGACACGTTTGACAGAAACCGGCTTCCCACGAGGAAGTCCTTCTCCACGTGCAGAAATGCTCCCCAGTGCCTGTGGCAAGGTGAAGGAAATGCCATACAGTGACCTGGAAGAGACCACAGGGCCCAGACACAGTCTGAGCCCTTCCCTCATCCTGGAGGTTTTGCTAGCAGAAGTTCAACCCCAAGAATACAGCCCAGAGACCCCCTGGGGCCCAAACTGCTTCTGACTAACAATATGCTCTTGTTGTGGAAATCCTATCCCAAGTGGGGGTAGCCAGGTCAACAAAATGCCACACAACCAAGTGGAAGAAACAACATGGCCCAGGCATGGTTTAAGCCCCTCACCTCGTCCCTGTGCTCTGGGGAGCCTGAGGGACCTCGAGACCAACGGCCCTGAGGCCCGTTGGCAGAAAGCCGGTTTCCCAAGGAAAGAGCTTTCCTGAGGTGCAGACCCTATCCCAAGGGCTGGTGACAAGGGAAAGCAAATGCCATCCCCTTCTCTGGAAGAAACCCCAGTGCCCAGCCATGCTTCAACCCCTCCCCTCCTCCATGGGCTTATGGCAGCAGGAGTGAAAAGAGAGGAGCACAGCACTAGGAGCGTTTGACAGAAACCGGCTTCCCAAGAGGAAGTCCTTCTCCACGTGCAGACATGCTCCCCAGTGCCTGTGCCAAGGTGAAGGAAATGCCATACACTGACCTGGAAGAGACCACAGGGCCCAGGCACAGTCTGAGCCCTTCCCTCTTCCCGGTGGTTTTGCTAGCAGGAATTCAAACCCAAGAACACAGCCCAGAGACCCCCTGGGGCCAAAACAGCTTCCGACTAACAATATACTCTTGCTGTGGAAATCCTATCCCAAGTGGGGGTAACCAGGTCAACAAAATGCCACACACCCAGGTGGAAGAGACAACATGGCCCAGGCATGGTCTAAGCCCCTCACATCGTCCCTGTACTCTGGGGAGCCAGAGGGAACCCCGAGGCCCACAGCCCTGAGGCCCGTTGGGCAGAAAGCCGGCTTCCCACGGAAACAGATTTCCTGAGGTGCAGAACCTATCCCAAGGAGTGGTGGCAAGGGAAAGGAAATGCCATCCCCTTCTCTGGAAGAAACGCCAGTGCCCAGTCATGCTTTAACCCCTCCCCTCCTCCATGGGCTTATGGCAGCAGGAGTGAAAAGAGAGGAGCACAGCACTAGGAGCGTTTGACAGAAACCGGCTTCCCACGAGGAAGTACTTCTCCACGTGCAGACATGCTCCCCAGTGCCTGTGCCAAGGTGAAGGAAATGCCATACACTGACCTGGAAGAGACCACAGGGCCCAGGTACAGTCTGAGACCTACCCTCATCCTGGAGGTTTTGGTAGCAGGAGTTCATCCCCAAGGAACACAGCACGGAGACCCCCTGGGGCCCAAACGGCTTCCGACTAACAATATGCTCTTGATGGGGAAATCCTATCCCAAGTGGGGGTAACCAGGGCAACAAAATGCCACACACCCAGGTGGAAGAAACAACATGGCCCAGGCATGGTCTAAGCCCCTCACCTCGTCCCTGTGCTCTGGGGAGCCGGAGGGACCCCCGAGGCCCACGGTCCTGAGGCCCGTTGGGCAGAAAGCCGGCTTCCCACGGAAACAGCTTTCCTGAGCTGCAGACCCTATCCCAAGGGCTGGTGGCAAGGGAAAGCAAATGCCATCCCCTTCTCTGGAAGAAACCCCAGTGCCCAGCCATGTTGTAAGCCTTCCCCTCCTTCCTAGGCTTCTGGCAGCAGGAGTGAAAAGAGAGGAGCACAGCACTGGGACCCTTTTGACAGAAACCGGCTTCCCACGAGGAAGTCCTTCTCCACGTGCAGACATGCTCCCCAGTGCCTGTGGCAAGCTGAAGGAAATGCCATACACTGACCTGGAAGAGACCACAGGGCCCAGGCACAGTCTGAGCCCTTCCCTCATCCCGGTGGTTTTGCTAGCAGGAGTTCAACCCCAAGAACACAGCCCAGAGACCCCCTGGGGCCAAAACAGCTTCCCACTAACAATATGCTATGGTGTGGAAATCCTATCCCAAGTGGGGGTAACCAGGTCAACAAAATGCCACACACCCAGGTGGAAGAAACAACATGGCCCAGGCATGGTCTAAGCCCCTCACCTCGTCCCTGTGCTCTGGGGAGCCGGAGGGACCCCCGAGGCCCACGGCCCTGAGGCCCGTTGGGCAGGAAGCCGGCCTCCCACGGAAACAGCTTTCCTGAGATTCAGACCCTCTCCCAAGGGCTGGTAGCAAGAGAAAGCAAATGCCATGCCCTTCTCTGGAAGAAACTCCAGTTCCCAGCCATGTTGTAAGCCCTCCCCTCCTCCCTGGGCTTCAGGCAGGAGGAGTGAAAAGAGAGGAGCACAGCACTGGGACCCTTTTGACAGAAACCGGCTTCCCACGAGGAAGTCCTTCTCCACGTGCAGACATGCTCCCCAGTGCCTGTGGCAAGGTGAAGGAAATGCCATACACTGACCTGGAAGAGACCACAGGGCCCAGGCACAGTCTGAGACCTACCCTCATCCCGGAGGTTTTGGTAGCAGGAGTTCATCCCCAAGAACACAGCCCAGAGACCCCCTGGGGCCAAAACAGCTTCTGACTAACAATGTGCTATTGCTGTGGAAATCCTATCCCAACTGGGGGTAGCCAGGTCAACAAAATGCCACACACCCTGGTGGAAGAGACAACATGGCCCAGGCATGGCCTAAGCCCCTCACCTCGTCCCTGTGCTCTGGGGAGCCGGAGGGACCCCCGAGGCCCACGGCCCTGAGGCCCGTTGGGCAGAAACCCGGCTTCCCACGGAAACAGCTTTCCTGAGGTGCAGACCCTATCCCAAGGGCTGGTGGCAAGGGAAAGCAAATGCCATCCCCTTCTCTGGAAGAAACTCCACTGCCCAGCCATGTTGTAAGCCCTCCCCTCCTCCCTGGGCTTCTGGAAGCAGGAGTGAAAAGAGAGGAGCACAGCACTGGGACCCGTTTGATGGAAACCGTCTTTCCACGAGGAAGTCCTTCTCCACGTGCAGACATGCTCCCCAGTGCCTGTGGCAAGGTGAAGGAAATGCCATACACTGACCTAGAAGAGACCACAGGGCCCATGCACAGTCTGAGACCTACCCTCATCCCGGAGGTTTTGCTAGCAGGAGTTCAACCCCAATGAACACAGACCAGAGACCCCCTGGGGCCCAAACGGCTTCCGACGAACAATATGGTCTTGCTGTGGAAATCCTATCCCAAGTGGGGGTAGCCAGGTCAACAAAATGCCACACACCCAGGTGGAAGAGACAACATGGCCCAGGCATGGTCTAAGCCCCTCACATCGTCCCTGTACTCTGGGGAGCCGGAGGGAACCCCGAGGCCCACAGCCCTGAGGCCTGTTGGGCAGAAAGCCGGCTTCCCACGGAAACAGCTTTCCTGAGGTGCAGACCCTATACCAAGGGCTGGTGGCAAGGGAAAGCAAATGCCATCCCCTTCTCTGGAAGAAACCCCAGTGCCCAGCCATGTTGAAAGTCCTCCCCTCCTCCCTGGGCTTCTGGCAGCAGGAGTGAAAAGAGAGGAGCACAGCACTGGGACCCGTTTGACAGAAACCGGCTTCCCACGAGGAAGTCCTTCTCCACGTGCAGACATGCTCCCCAGTGCCTGTGGCTAGGTGAAGGAAATGCCATAACCTGACATGGAAGAGACCACAGGGCCCAGGCACAGTCTGAGCCCTTCCCTCATCCCCACGGTTTTGCTAGCAGGAGTTCAACCCCAACGAACACAACCCGGAGACCCCCTGGGGCCCAAACGGCTTTCGATGAACAATATGCTCTTGCTGTGGAAAACCTACCCCAAGTGGGGTAGCCAGGTCAACAAACTGCTAAACACCCAGGTGGAAGAAACAATATGGCCCTGGCATGGTCTAAGCCCCTCACCTCGTCCCTGTGCTTTGGGGAGCCGGAGGGACCCCCGAGGCCCACGGCCCTGAGGCCCGTTGGGCAGAAAGCCGGCTTCCCACGGAAACAGTTTCCTGAGGTGCAGACCCTATACCAAGGGCTGGTGGCAAGGGAAAGCAAATGCCATCCCCTTCTCTGGAAGAAACCCCAGTGCCCAGGCATGTTCTAAGCCCTCCCCTCCTCCCTGGACTTATGGTAGCAGGAGTGAAAAGAGAGGAGAATAGCACTGGGACCGTTTGCCAGAAACAGGCTTCCCACGAGGAAGTCCTTCTCCACGTACAGACATGCTCCCCAGTGCCTTTGGCAAGGTGTAGGAAATGCCATACACTGACCTGGAAGAGACTACAGGGCCCAGGCACAGTCTGAGCCCTTCCCTCATCCGGGCGGTTTTGCTAGCAGGAGTTCAACCCCAAGAACACAGCCCGGAGACCCCCTGGGGCCAAAACTTCTTCCAACTAACAATATACTCTTGCTGTGGAAATCCTATCCCAAATGGGGGTAGCCAGGTCAATAAAAGGCCACACACCCAGGTGGAAGAAACAACATGGCCAGGCATGGTCTAAGCCCGTCACCTCGTCCCTGTGCTCTGGGGAGCCGGAGGGAACCCCGAGGCCCACGGCCCTGAGGCCCGTTGGGCAGGAAGCCGGCCTCCCACGGAAACAGCTTTCCTGAGGTGCAGACCCTCTCCCAAGGGCTGGTGGCAAGGGAAAGCAAATGCCATCCCCTTCTCTGGAAGAAACTCCAGTGCCCAGCCATGTTGTAAGCCCTCCCCTCCTCCCTGGGCTTCTGGCAGCAGGAGTGAAAAGAGAGGAGCACAGCACTGGGACCCGTTTGATTGAAACCGTCTTTCCACGAGGAAGTCCTTCTCCACGTGCAGACATGCTCCCCAGTGCCTGTGGCAAGGTGAAGGAAATGCCATACACTGACCTAGAAGAGACCACAGGGCCCATGCACAGTCTGAGACCTACCCTCATCCCGGAGGTTTTGCTAGCAGGAGTTCAACCCCAACGAACACAGACCAGAGACCCCCTGGGGCCCAAACGGCTTCCGACGAACAATATGGTCTTGCTGTGGAAATCCTATCCCAAGTGGGGGTAGCCAGGTCAACAAAATGCCACACACCCAGGTGGAAGAGACAACATGGCCCAGGCATGGTCTAAGCCCCTCACATCGTCCCTGTACTCTGGGGAGCCGGAGGGAACCCCGAGGCCCACAGCCCTGAGGCCCGTTGGGCAGAAAGCCGGCTTCCCACGGAAACAGATTTCCTGAGGTGCAGAACCTATCCCAAGGAGTGGTGGCAAGGGAAAGGAAATGCCATCCCCTTCTCTGGAAGAAACGCCAGTGCCCAGTCATGCTTTAACCCCTCCCCTCCTCCATGGGCTTATGGCAGCAGGAGTGAAAAGAGAGGAGCACAGCACTAGGAGCGTTTGACAGAAACCGGCTTCCCACGAGGAAGTACTTCTCCACGTGCAGACATGCTCCCCAGTGCCTGTGCCAAGGTGAAGGAAATGCCATACACTGACCTGGAAGAGACCACAGGGCCCAGGTACAGTCTGAGACCTACCCTCATCCCGGAGGTTTTGGTAGCAGGAGTTCATCCCCAAGGAACACAGCACGGAGACCCCCTGGGGCCCAAACGGCTTCCGACTAACAATATGCTCTTGATGTGGAAATCCTATCCCAAGTGGAGGTAGCCAGGTCAACAAAATGGCACACACCCTGGTGGAAGAGACAACATGGCCCAGGCATGGCCTAAGCCCCTCACCTCGTCCCTGTGCTCTGGGGAGCCGGACGGACCCCGAAGCACCATGGCCCTGAGGCCCGTTGGGCAGAAAGCCGGTTTCCCACGGAAACAGCTTTCCTGAGGTGCAGACCCTCTCCCAAGGGCTGGTGGCAAGGGAAAGCAAATGCCATCCCCTTCTCTGGAAGAAACCCCAGTGCCCAGCCATGTTCTAAGCCCTCCCCTCCTCCCTGGGCTTATGGTAGCAGGAGTAAAAAGAGAGGAGCACAGCACTGGGACCCGTTTGACAGGAACCGGCTTCCCATGAGGAAGTCCTTCTCCACGTGCAGACATGCTCCCCAGTGCCTGTGGCAAGGTGAAGGAAATGCCATACACTGACCTGGAAGAGACCACAGGGCCCAGGCACAGTCTGAGCCCTTCCCTCATCCCCACGGTTTTGCTAGCAGGAGTTTAACCCCAAGAACACAGCCCGGAGACCCCCTGGGGCCAAAACAGCTTCCGACTAACAATATGCTCTTGCTGTGGAAATCCTATCCCAAGTGGAGGTAGCCAGGTCAACAAAATGCCACACACCCTGGTGGAAGAGACAACATGGCCCAGGCATGGCCTAAGCCCCTCACCTCGTCCCTGTGCTCTGGGGAGCCGGAGTGACCCCGAGGCCAACGGCCCTGAGGCCCGTTGGCAGGAAGCCGGCTTCCCACGGAAACAGCTTTCCTGAGTTGCAGACCCTATCCCAAGGGCTGGAGGCAAGGGAAAACAAATGCCATCCACTTCTCTGGAAGAAACCCAGGTACCCAGCCATGTTCTGAGCCCTCCCCTCCTCCCTGGGCTTCTAGCTGTAGGAGTGAAAAGAGAGGAGCACAGCACTGGGACCCGGTTGACAGAAACAGGCTTCCCACGAGGAAGTCATTCTCCACGTGCAGACATGTTCCCCAGTGCCTGTGGCAAGGTGAAGGAAATGCCATACACTGACCTGGAAGAGACGACAGGGCCCAGGCACAGTCTGAGCCCTTCCCTCATCCCGGCGGTTTTGCTAGCAGGAGTTCAACACCAAGGAACACAGACCGGAGACCCCCTGGGGCCAAAGGGCTTATGACTAACAATATGCTCTTGCTGTGGAAATCTAAACCCAAGTGGGGGTAGCCAGGTCAACAAAATGCCACACACCGAGGTGGAAGAAACAACATGGCCCAGGCATGGCCTAAGCCCCTCACCTCGTCCCTGTGCTCTGGGGAGCCAGAGGGACCCCCGAGGCATACGGCCCGGAGGCCCGTTGGGCAGAAAGCCGGCTTCCCACGGAAACAGCTTTCCTGAGGTGCAGACCCTATCCCAAGGGGTGGTGGCAAGGGAAAGCAAATGCCATCCCCTTCTCTGGAAGAAACCCCAGTGCCCAGCCATGTTCTAAGCCCTTCCCTCCTCCCTGGGCTTCTGGCAGCAGGAGTGAAAAGAGACATGCACAGCACTGGGACCCGTTTGACAGAAACCGGCCTCCAACGAGGAAGTCCTTCTCCACGTGCAGACATGCTCCCCATTGCCTGTGGCAAGGTGAAGGAAATGCCATACACTGACCTGGAATAGACCACAGGGCCCAGGCACAGTCTGAGCCCTTCCCTCATCCCGGTGGTTTTGCTAGCAGGAGTTCAACCCCAAGAACACAGCCCGGAGACCCCCTGGGGCCAAAACAGCTTCCGACTAACAATATGCTCTTGCTGTGGAAATCCTATCCCAAGTGGAGGTAGCCAGGTCAACAAAATGCCACACACCGAGGTGGAAGAAACAACATGGCCCAGGCATGGTCTAAGCCCGTCACCTCGTCCCTGTGCTCTGGGGAGCCGGAGGGACCCCCGAGGCATACGGCCCGCAGGCCCGTTGGGCAGAAAGCCGGCTTCCCACGGAAACAGCTTTCCTGAGGTGCAGACCCTCTCCCAAGGGCTGGTGGCAAGGGAAAGCAAATGCCATCCCCTTCTCTGGAAGAAACCCCAGTGCCCAGCCATGTTCTAAGCCCTCCCCTCCTCCCTGGGCTTCTGGCAGCAGGAGTGAAAAGAGAGGAGCACAGCACTGGGACCCGTTTGACAGAAACCGGCTTCCCACGAGGAAGTCCTTCTCCACGTGCAGACATGCTCCCCAGTGCCTGTGGCAAGGTGAAGGAAATGCCATACACTGACCTGGAAGAGACCACAGGACCCAGGCACAGTCTGAGCCCTTCCCTCATCCCGGTGGTTTTGCTAGCAAGAGTTCAACACCAAGGAACACAGACCGGAGACCCCCTGGGGCCAAAACGGCTTCCGACTAACAATATGCTCTTGCTGTGGAAATCCTATCCCAAGTGGAGGTAGCCAGGTCAACAAAATGCCACACACCCTGGTGGAAGAGACAACATGGCCCAGGCATGGCCTAAGCCCCTCACCTCGTCCCTGTGCTCTGGGGAGCCGGACGGACCCCGAAGCACCATGGCCCTGAGGCCCGTTGGGCAGAAAGCCGGCTTCCCACGGAAACAGCTTTCCTGAGGTGCAGACCCTATCCCAAGCGCTGGTGGCAAGGGAAAGCAAATGCCATCCCCTTCTCTGGAAGAAACCCCAGTGCCCAGCCATGTTCTAAGCCCTCCCCTCCTCCCTGGGCTTATGGTAGCAAGAGTGAAAAGAGAGGAGCACAGCACAGGGACCCGTTTGACAGAAACCGGCTTCCCACGAGTTAGTCATTCTCCACGTGCAGACATGCTCCCCAGTGCCTGTGGAAAGGTGAAGGAAATGCCATACACTGACCTGGAAGAGAGCACAGGGCCCAGGCACAGTCTGAGCCCTTCCCTCATCCCTGCGGTTTTGCTAGCAGGAGTTCAACCCCAAGGAACACAGACCGGAGACCCCCTGGGGCCAAAACGGCTTCCGACTAACAATATGCTCTTGCTGTGGAAATCCTATCCCAAGTGGAGGTAGCCAGGTCAACAAAATGCCACACACCCTGGTGGAAGAGACAACATGGCCCAGGCATGGCCTAAGCCCCTCACCTCGTCCCTGTGCTCTGGGGAGCCGGAGGGACCCCCTAGGCCCACGGCCCTGAGGCCCGTTGGCAGAAAGCCGGCTTCCCACGGAAACAGCTTTCCTGAGGTGCAGACCCTATCCCAAGGGCTGGTGGCAAGGGAAAGCAAATGCCATCCCCTTCTCTGGAAGAAACCCCAGTGCCCAGCCATGTTGAAAGTCCTCCCCTCCTCCCTGGGCTTCTGGCAGCAGGAGTGAAAAGATAGGAGCACAGCACTGGGACCCTTTTGACAGAAACCGGCTTCCCACGAGGAAGTCCTTCTCCACGTGCAGACATGCTCCCCAGTGCCTGTGGCAAGGTGAAGGAAATGCCATACACTGACCTGGAAGAGACCACAGGGCCCAGGGACAGTCTGAGCCCTTCCCTCATCCCGGTGGTTTTGCTAGCAGGAGTTCAACACCAAGGAACACAGACCGGAGACCCCCTGGCGCCAAAACGGCTTCCGACTAACAATATGCTCTTGCTGTGGAAATCCTATCCCAAGTGGAGGTAGCCAGGTCAACAAAATGCCACACACCCAGGTGGAAGAGACAATATGGCCCAGGCATGGCCTAAGCCCCTCACCTCGTCCCTGTGCTCTGGGGAGCCGGAGTGACCCCGAGGCCAACGGCCCTGAGGCCCGTTGGCAGGAAGCCGGCTTCCCACGGAAACAGCTTTCCTGAGTTGCAGACCCTATCCCAAGGGCTGGAGGCAAGGGAAAACAAATGCCATCCACTTCTCTGGAAGAAACCCCAGTGCCCAGCCATGTTCTAAGCCCTCCCCTCCTCCCTGGGCTTCTGGCAGCTGGAGTGAAAAGAGAGGAGCACAGCACTGGGACCCGGTTGACAGAAACAGGCTTCCCACGAGGAAGTCATTCTCCACGTGCAGACATGCTCCCCAGTGCCTGTGGCAAGGTGAAGGAAATGCCATACACTGACCTGGAAGAGACAACAGGGCCCAGGCACAGTCTGAGCCCTTCCCTCATCCCGGCGGTTTTGCTAGCAAGAGTTCAACCGCAAGGAACACAGTCCGGAGACCCCCTGGGGCCCAAACGGCTTCCGACTAACAATATGTTCTTGCTGTGGAAATCTAAACCCAAGTGGGGGTAGCCAGGTCAACAAAATGCCACACACCGAGGTGGAAGTAACAACATGGCCCATGCATGGCCTAAGCCCCTCACCTCGTCCCTGTGCTCTGGGGAGCCGGAGGGACCCCCGAGGCATACGGCCCGGAGGCCCGTTGGGCAGAAAGCCGGCTTCCCACGGAAACAGCTTTCCTGAGGTGCAGACCCTATCCCAAGGGGTGGTGGCAAGGGAAAGCAAATGCCATCCCCTTCTCTGGAAGAAACCCCAGTGCCCAGCCATGTTGTAAGCTCTCCCCTCCTCCCTGGGCTTCTGGCAGCAGGAGTGAAAAGAGAGGGGCACAGCACGGGGACCCGTTTGACAGAAACCGGCTTCCCACGAGGAAGTCCTTCTCCACGTGCAGACATGCTCCCCAGTGCCTGTGGCAAGGTGAAGGAAATGCCATACACTGACCTGGAAGAGACCACAGGGCCCAGGCACAGTCTGAGCCCTTCTCTCATCCCGGCGGTTTTGCTAGCACGAGTTCAACCCCCAAAACACAGCCCTGAGACCCCCTGGGGCCAAAACGGCTTCCGACTAACAATATGCTCTTGCTGTGGAAATCCTATCCCAAGTGGGGGTAGCCAGGTCAACAAAATGCCACACACCCAGGTGAAAGAAACAACATGGCCCAGGCATGGTCTAAGCCCCTCACCTCGTCCCTGTGGTCTGGGGAGCCGGAGGGACCCAGAGGCCCACGGCCCTGAGGCCCGTTGGGCAGAAAGCCGGCTTCCCACAGAAACAGCTTTCCTGAGGTGCAGACCCTATCCCAAGGGCTGGTGGCAAGGGAAAGCAAATGCCATCCCCTTCTCTGGAAGAAACCCCAGTGCCCAGCCATGTTGAAAGTCCTCCCCTCCTCCCTGGGCTTCTGGCAGCAGGAGTGAAAAGAGAGGAGCACAGCATAGGGACCCGTTTGACAGAAACCGGCTTCCCACGAGTTAGTCATTGTCCACGTGCAGACATGCTCCCCAGTGCCTGTGGCAAGGTGAAGGAAATGCCATACACTGACCTGGAAGAGACCACAGGGCCCAGGCACAGTCTGAGCCCTTCCCTCATCCCGGCGGTTTTGCTAGAAGGAGTTCAACCCCAAGAACACAGCCCGGAGACGCCCTGGGGCCCAAACGGCTTCCGACTAACAATATGCTCTTGCTGTGGAAATCCTATCCCAAGTGGGGGTAGCCAGGTCAACAAAATGCCACACAACCAAGTGGAAGAAACAACATGGCCCAGGCATGGTCTAAGCCCCTCACCTCGTCCCTGTGCTTTGGGGAGCCGGAGGGACCCCCGAGGCACACGGCCCGGAGGCCCGTTGGGCAGAAAGCCGGCTTCCCACGGAAACAGCTTTCCTGAGGTGCAGACCCTATCCCAAGGGCTGGTGGCAAGGGAAAGCAAATGCCATCCCCTTCTCTGGAAGAAACCTCAGTGCCCAGCCATGTTGAAAGTCCTCCCCTCCTCCCTGGGCTTCTGGCAGCAGGCGTGAAAAGAGAGGAGCACAGCCCTGGGACCCGTTTGACAGAAACCGGCTTCGCATGAGGAAGTCCTTCTCCACGTGCAGACATGCTCCCCAGTGCCTGTGGCAAGGTGAAGGAAATGCCATACACTGACCTGGAAGAGACGACAGGGCCCAGGCACAGTCTGAGCACTTCTCTCATCCCGGAGGTTTTGCTAGCAGGAATTCAAACCCAAAACACAGCCCGGAGAACCCCTGGGGCCAAAACAGCATCCGACGAACAATATGCTCTTGCTGTGGAAATCCTATCACAAGTGGGGGTAACCAGGTCAACAAAATGCCACACACCCAGGTGGAAGAAACAACATGGCCTAGGCATGGTCTAAGCCCCTCACCTCATCCCTGTGCTCTGGGGAGACGGAGGGACCTCTGAGGGCCACGGCCCTGAGGCCCGTTGGGCAGAAAGCCGGCTTCCCACGGAAACAGCTTTACTGAGGTGCAGACCCTATCCCAAGGGCTGGTGGCAAGGGAAAGCAAATGCCATCCCCTTCTCTGGAAGAAACCCCAGTGCCCATCCATGTTCTAAGCCCTCCCCTCCTCCCTGGGCTTCTGGCAGCAGGAGTGAAAAGAGAGTTGCACAGCACTGGGACCCGTTTGACAGAAACCGGCCTCCCACGAGGAAGTCCTTCTCCACGTGCAGACATGCTCCCCAGTGCCTGTGGCAAGGTGAAGGAAATGCCATACACTGACCTGGAATAGACCACAGGGCCCAGGCACAGTCTGTGTCCTTCCCTCATCCCGGCGGTTTTGCTAGCAGGAGTTCAACCCCAAGGAACACAGCCCGGAGACCCCCTGGGGCCAAAACGGCTTCCGACTAACAATATGTTCTTGCTGTGGAAATCTAAACGCAAGTGGGGGTAGCCAGGTCAACAACATGCCACACACCGAGGTGGAAGAAACAACATGGCCCAGGCATGGTCTAAGCCCCTCACCTCGTCCCTGTGCTCTGGGGAGCCGGAGGGACCCCCGAGGCATACGGCCCGGAGGCCCGTTGGGCAGAAAGCCGGCTTCCCACGGAAACAACTTTCCTGAGGTGCAGACCCTATCCCAAGGGGTGGTGCCAAGGGAAAGCAAATGCCATCCCCTTCTCTGGAAGAAACCCCATTGCCCAGCCATGTTGTAATCTCTCCCTTCCTCCCTGGGCTTCTGGCAGCAGGAGTGAAAATAGAGGGGCACAGCACGGGGACCCGTTTGACAGAAACCGGCTTTGCACGAGGAAGTCCTTCTCCACGTGCAGACATGCTCCCCAGTGCCTGTGGCAAGGTGAAGGAAATGCCATACACTGACCTGGAGGAGACCACAGGGCCCAGGCACAGTCTGAGCCCTTCTCTCATCCCGGCGGTTTTGCTACCAGGAATTCAAACCCAAGAACACAGCCCTGAGACCCACTGGGGCCAAAAGAGCTTCCGATGAACAATATGCTCTTGGTTTGGAAATCCTATCCCAAGTGGGGGTAACCAGGTCAACAAAATGCCACAGACCCAGGTGGAAGAAACAACATGGCCCAGGCATGTTCTAAGCCCCTCACCTCGTCCCTGTGCTCTGGGGAGCCGGAGGGACCCCCGAGGCCCACGGCCCTGAGGCCCGTTGGGCAGAAAGCCGGCTTCCCACGGAAACAGCTTTCCTGAGGTGCAGACCCTATCCCAAGGGCTGGTGGCAAGGGAAAGCAAATGCCATCCCCTTCTCTGGAAGAAACCCCAGTGCCCAGCCATGTTCTAAGCCCTCCCCTCCTCCCTGGGCTTCTGGCAGCAGGAGTGAAAAGAGAGTTGCACAGCACTGGGACCCGTTTGACAGAAACCGGCCTCCCACGAGGAAGTCCTTCTCCACGTGCAGACATGCTCCCCAGTGCCTGTGGCAAGGTGAAGGAAATGCCATACACTGACCTGGAAGAGACCACAGGGCCCAGGCACAGTCTGAGCCCTTCCCTCATCCCGGCGGTTTTGGTAGCAGGAGTTCAACCCCAAAGAACACAGCCCGGAGACCCCCTGGGGCCAAAACGTCTTCCAACTAACAATATACTCTTGCTGTGGAAATCCTATCCAAAGTGGGGGTAGCCAGGTCAACAAAATGCCACACATCCAGGTGGAAGAGACAACATATCCCAGGCATGGTCTAAGCCCCTCACCTCGTCCCTGTGCTCTGGGGAGCCGGAGTGACCCCGAGGCCAACGGCCCTGAGGCCCGTTGGCAGGAAGCCGGCTTCCCACGGAAACAGCTTTCCTGAGTTGCAGACCCTATCCCAAGGGCTGGAGGCAAGGGAAAACAAATGCCATCCACTTCTCTGGAAGAAACCCCAGTGCCCAGCCATGTTCTAAGCCCTCCCCTCCTCCCTGGGCTTCTGGCAGCTGGAGTGAAAAGAGAGGAGCACAGCACTGGGACCCGGTTGACAGAAACAGGCTTCCCACGAGGAAGTCATTCTCCACGTGCAGACATGCTCCCCAGTGCCTGTGGCAAGGTGAAGGAAATGCCATACACTGACCTGGAAGAGACAACAGGGCCCAGGCACAGTCTGAGCCCTTCCCTCATCCCGGCGGTTTTGCTAGCAAGAGTTCAACCACAAGGAACACAGTCCGGAGACCCCCTGGGGCCCAAACGGCTTCCAACTAACAATATGTTCTTGCTGTGGAAATCTAAACCCAAGTAGGGGTAGCCAGGTCAACAAAATGCCACACACCGAGGTGGAAGAAACAACATGGCCCAGGCATGGTCTAAGCCCCTCACCTCGTCCCTGTGCTCTGGGGAGCCGGAGGGACCCCCCAGTCATACGGCCCGGAGGCCCGTTGGGCAGAAAGCCGGCTTCCCACGGAAACAGCTTTCCTGAGGTGCAGACCCTATTCCAAGGGGTGGTGGCAAGGGAAAGCAAATGCCATCCCCTTCTCTGGAAGAAACCCCATTGCCCAGCCATGTTATAAGCTCTCCCCTCCTCCCTGGGCTTCTGGCAGCAGGAGTGAAAAGAGAGGGGCACAGCACGGGGACCCGATTGACAGAAACCGGCTTCCCACGAGGAATTCCTTCTCCACGTGCAGACATGCTCCCCAGTGCCTGTGGCAAGGTGAAGGAAATGCCATACACTGACCTGGAAGAGACCACAGGACCCAGGCACAGTCTGAGCCCTTCTCTCATCCCGGCGGTTTTGCTAGCAGGAGTTCAACCCCCAAAACACAGCCCTGAGACCCCCTGGGGCTAAAACGGCTTCTGACTAACAATATGCTCTTGCTGTGGAAATCCTATCCCAAGTGGGGGTAGCCAGGTCAACAAAATGCCACACACCCAGGCGGAAGAGACAACATGGCCCAGGCATGTTCTAAGCCCCTCACCTCGTCCCTGTGCTCTGCGGAGCCTGAGGGAAACGAGGCCCATGGCCCTGAGGCCCGTTGGGCAGAAAGAGGGCTTCCCACGGAAACAGCTTTCCTGAGGTGCAGACCCTATCCCAAGGGCTGGTGGCAAGGGAAAGCAAATGCCATCCCCTTCTCTGGAAGAAACTCCAGTGCCCAGCCATGTTCTAAGCCCTCCCCTCCTCCCTGGGCTTCTGGCAGCAGGAGTGAAAAGAGAGTTGCACAGCACTGGGACCCGTTTGACAGAAACCAGCCTCCCACGAGGAAGTCCTTCTCCACGTGCAGACATGCTCCCCAGTGCCTCTGGCAAGGTGAAGGAAATGCCATACACTGACCTGGAAGAGACCACAGGGCCCAGGCACAGTCTGAGCCCTTCCCTCATCCCGGCGGTTTTGCTAGCAGGAGTTCAACCCCAAGAACACAGCCCGGAGACCCCCTGGGGCCAAAACGTCTTCCGACTAACAGTATACTCTTGCTTTGGAAATCCTATCCCAAGTGGGGGTAGCCAGGTCAACAAAATGCCACACACCCAGGTGGAAGAAACAACATGGCCCAGGCATGGTCTAAGCCCCTCACTTCGTCCCTGTGCTCTGGGGAGCCGGAGGGACCCCCGAGGCCCACCGCCCTGAGGCCCGTTGGGCAGGAAGCCTGCCTCCCAGGGAAACAGCTTTCCTGAGGTGCAGACCCTCTCCCAAGGGCTGGTGGCAAGGGAAAGCAAATGCCATGCCCTTCTCTGGAAGAAACTCCAGTGCCCAGCCATGTTGTAAGCCCTACCCTCCTCCCTGGGCTTCTGGCAGCAGGAGTGAAAAGAGAGGAGCACAGCACTGGGACCCGTTTGATGGAAACCGGCTTCCCACGAGGAAGTCCTTCTCCACCTGCAGACATGCTCCCCAGTGCCTGTGGCAAGGTGAAGGAAATGCCATACACTGACCTGGAAGAGACCACAGGGCCCAGGCACAGTCTGAGACCTACCTTCATCCCGGAGGTTTTGCTAGCAGGAGTTCAACCCCAAGGAACACAGCCCGGAGACCCCCTGGGGCCAAAACGGCTTCCAAGTAACAATATACTCTTGCAGTGGAAAACCTATCCCAAGTGGGGGTAGCCAGGTCAACAAAATGCCACACACCCAGGTGGAAGAAACAACATGGCCCAGGCATGGTCTAAGCCCCTCACCTCGTCCCTGTGCTCTGGGGAGCCGGAGGGACCCCCGAGGCCCACGGCCCTGAGGCCCGTTGGGCAGAAAGAGGGCTTCCCACGGAAACAGCTTTCCTGAGGTGCAGACCCTATCCCAAGGGCTAGTGGCAAGGGAAAGCAAATTCCATCCCCTTCTCTGGAAGAAACCCCAGTGCCCAGCCATGTTCTAAGCCCTCCCCTCCTCCCTGGGCTTCTGGCAGCAGGAGTGAAAAGAGAGTTGCACAGCACTGGGACCCGTTTGACAGAAACCGGCCTCCCACGAGGAAGTCCTTCTCCACGTGCAGACATGCTCTCCATTGCCTGTGGCAAGGTGAAGGAAATGCCATACACTGACCTGGAATAGACCACAGGGCCCAGGCACAGTCTGAGCCCTTCCCTCATCCCGGCGGTTTTGCTAGCAGGAGTTCAACCCCAACGAACACAGCCCGGAGACACCCTGAGGCCAAAACGGCTTCCGACTAACAATATGCTCTTGCTGTGGAAATCCTATCCCAAGTGGGGGTAGCCAGGTCAACAAAATGCCACACAACCAAGTGGAAGAAACAACACGGCCCAGATATGGTCTAAGCCCCTCACCTCCTCCCTGTGCTTTGGGGAGCCGGAGTGACCCCGAGGCCCACGGCCCTGAGGCCCGTTGGCAGAAAGCCGGCTACCCACGGAAACAGCTTTCCTGAGTTGCAGACCCTATCCCAAGGGCTGGTGGCAAGGGAAAGCAAATGCCATCCCCTTCTCTGGAAGAAACCCCAGTGCCCAGCCATGTTGAAAGTCCTCCCCTCCTCCCTGGGCTTCTGGCAGCAGGAGTGAAAAGAGAGGAGCACAGCACTGGGACCCGTTTGACAGAAATCGGCTTCCCAGGAGGAAGTCCTTCTCCACGTGCAGACATGCTCCCCAGTGCCTGTGGCAAGGTGAAGGATATTCCATACCCTGACCTGGAAGAGACCACAGGGACCAGGCACAGTCTGAGCCCTTCCCTCATCCCGGCGGTTTTGCTAGCAGGAGTTCAACCCCAAGAACACAGCCCGGAGACCCCCTGGGGCCAAAACGTCTTCCGACTAACAGTATACTCTTGCTTTGGAAATCCTATCCCAAGTGGGGGTAGCCAGGTCAACAAAATGCCACACACCCAGGTGGAAGAAACAACATGGCCCAGGCATGGTCTAAGCCCCTCACCTCGTCCCTGTGCTCTGGGGAGCCGGAGGGACCCCCGAGGCCCACGGCCCTGAGGCCCGTTGGGCAGAAAGAGGGCTTCCCACGGAAACAGCTTTCCTGAGGTGCAGACCCTATCCCAAGGGCTAGTGGCAAGGGAAAGCAAATGCCATCCCCTTCTCTGTAAGAAACCCTGTGCCCAGCGATGTTCTAAGCCCTCCTTTCCTCTCTGGGCTTCTGGCAGCAGGAGTGAAAAGAGAGTTGCACAGAACTGGGACCCGTTTGACAGAAACCGGCCTCCCACGAGGAAGTCCTTCTCCACGTGCAGACATGCTCTCCATTGCCTGTGGCAAGGTGAAGGAAATGCCATACACTGACCTGGAATAGACCACAGGGCCCAGGCACAGTCTGAGCCCTTCCCTCATCCCGGCGGTTTTGCTAGCAGGAGTTCAACCCCAAGGAACACAGCACGGAGACCCCCTGGGGCCTAAACGGTTTCAGACTAACAATATACTCTTGCTGTGGAAATCCTATCCCAAGTGGGGGTAGCCGGGTCAACAAAATGCCACACACCCAGGTGGAAGAGACAACATGGCCCAGGCATGGTCTAAGCCCCTCACCTCGTCCCTGTGCTCTGGGGAGCCGGAGGGACCCCTGAGGCCCACGGCCCTGAGGCCCGTTGGGCAGAAAGCCGGCTTCCCACGGAAACAGCTTTCCTGAGATTCAGACCCTCTCCCAAGGGCTGGTGGCAAGGGAAAGCAAATGCCATCCCCTTCTCTGGAAGAAACCCCAGTGCCCAGCCATGTTGTAAGCCTTCCCCTCCTTCCTGGGCTTCTGGCAGCAGGAGTGAAAAGAGAGGAGCACAGCACTGGGACCCTTTTGACAGAAACCGGCTTCCCACGAGGAAGTCGTTCTCTACGTGCAGATATGCTCCCCAGTGCCTGTGGCAAGGTGAAGGAAATGCCATACACTGACCTGGAAGAGACCACAGGGCCCAGGCACAGTCTGAGCCCTTCCCTCATCCCGGTGGTTTTGCTAGCAGGAGTTCAACACCAAGGAACACAGACCGGCGACCCCCTGGGGCCAAAACGGCTTCCGACTAACAATATGCTCTTGCTGTGGAAATCCTATCCCAAGTGGAGGTAACCAGGTCAACAAAATGGCACACACCCTGGTGGAAGAGACAACATGGCCCAGGCATGGCCTAAGCCCCTCACCTCGTCCCTGTGCTCTGGGGAGCCGGTCGGACCCCGAAGCACCATGGCCCTGAGGCCCGTTGGGCAGAAAGCCGGCTTCCCACGGAAACAGCTTTCCTGAGGTGCAGACCCTATCCCAAGGGCTGGTGGCAAGGGAAAGCAAATGCCATCGCCTTCTCTGGAAGAAACCCCAGTGCCCAGCCATGTTCTAAGCCCTCCCCTCCTCCCTGGGCTTATGGTAGCAGGAGTGAAAAGAGAGGAGCACAGCACTGGGACCCGTTTGACAGAAACCGGCTTCCCACGAGGAAGTCCTTCTCCACGTGCAGACATGCTCCCCAGTGCCTGTGGCAAGGTGAAGGACATGCCATACACTGACCTGGAAGAGACCACAGGCCCCAGGCACAGTCTGAGCCCTTCCCTCATCCCGGCGGTTTTGCTAGCAAGAGTTCAACCCCAAGAACACAGCCCGGAGACCCCCTGGGGCCCAACGTCTTCCGACTAACAATATGCTCTTGCTGTGGAAATCCTATCCCAAGTGGGGGTAGCCAGGTCAACAAAATGCCACACAACCAAGTGGAAGAAACAACATGGCCCAGACATGGTCTAAGCCCCTCACCTCGTCCATGTGCTTTGGGGAGCCGGAGTGACCCCGAGGCCATCGGCCCTGAGGCCCGTTGGCAGAAAGCCGGCTTCCCACGGAAACAGCTTTCCTGAGTTGCAGACCCTATCCCAAGGGCTGGTGGCAAGGGAAAGCAAATGCCATCCCCTTCTCTGGAAGAAACCCCAGTGCCTAGCCATGTTGAAAGTCCTCCCCTCCTCCCTGGGCTTCTGGCAGCAGGAGTGAAAAGAGAGGAGCACAGCACTGGGACCCGTTTGACAGAAACCGGCTTCCCACGAGGAAGTCCTTCTCCACGTGCAGACATGCTCCCCAGTGCCTGTGGCAAGGTGAAGGATATGCCATACCCTGACCTGGAAGAGACCACAGGGCCCAGGCACTGTCTGAGCCCTTCCCTCATCCCGGCGGTTTTGCTAGCAGGAGTTCAACCCCAATGAACACAACCCGGAGACCCCCTGGGGCCCAAAGGGTTTCCGACTAACAATATGCTCTTGCTGTGGAAAACCTACCCCAAGTGGGGTAGCCAGGTCAACAAAATGCCACACACCCAGGTGGAAGAAACAACATGGCCCAGGCATGGTCTAAGCCCCTCACCTAGTCCCTGTGCTCTAGGGAGCCGGAGGGACCCCCGAGGCCCACGGCCCTGAGGACCGTTGGGCAGGAAGCCTGCCTCCCAGGGAAACAGCTTTCCTGAGGTGCAGACCCTCTCCCAAGGGCTGGTGGCAAGGGAAAGCAAATGCCATCCCCTTCTCTGGAAGAAACCCCAGTGCCCAGCCATGTTCTAAGCCCTCCCCTCCTCCCTGGGCTTCTGGCAGCAGGAGTGAAAAGAGAGTTGAACAGCACTGGGACCCGTTTGACAGAAACCGGCCTCCCACGAGGAAGTCCTTCTCCACGTGCAGACATGCTCCCCAGTGCCTGTGGCAAGGTGAAGGAAATGCCATACACTGACCTGGAATAGACCACAGGGCCCAGGCACAGTCTGAGCCCTTCCCTCATCCCGGTGGTTTTGCTAGCAGGAGTTCAAACCCAAGGAACAGAGCCCGGAGACCCCCCTGGGGCCCAAAGTGTTTCCGACTAACAATATGCTCTTGCTGTGGAAATCCTATCCCAAGTGGGGGTAGCCAGGTCAACAAAATGCCACACACCCAGGTGGAAGAAACAACATGGCCCAGGCATGGTCTAAGCCCCTCACCTCGTCCCTGTGCTCTGGGGAGTCGGAGGGACCCCCGAGGCCCACGGCCCTGAGGCCCGTTGGGTATGAAGAAGGCCTCCCACGGAAACAGCTTTCCTGAGGTGCAGACCCTCTCCCAAGGGCTGGTGGCAAGGGAAAGCAAATGCCATCCCCTTCTCTGGAAGAAACCCCAGTGTCCAGCCATGTTTTAAGCCCTCCCCTCCTCCCTGGGCTTCTGGCAGCAGGAGTGAAAAGAGAGTTGAACAGCACTGGGACCCGTTTGAGAGAAACCGGCCTCCCACGAGGAAGTCCTTCTCCACGTGCAGACATGCTCCCCAGTGCCTGTGGCAAGGTGAAGGAAATGCCATACACTGACCTGGAATAGACCACAGGGCCCAGGCACAGTCTGAGCCCTTCCCTCATCCCGGCGGTTTTGCTAGCAGGAGTTCAACCCCAAGGAACACAGACCGGAGTCCCCCTGGGGTCCAAGGGTTTCCGACTAACAATATGCTCTTGCTATGGAAATCCTATCCCAAGTGGGGGTAGCCAGGTCAACAAAATGCCACACACCCAGGTGGAAGAGACAACATATCCTAGGCATGGTCTAAGCCCCTCACCTCGTCCCTGTGCTTTGGGGAGCCGGAGGGACCCCCGAGGCCCACGGCCCTTAGGCCCGTTGGGCAGAAAGCCGGCTTCCCACGGAAACAGCTTTCCTGAGGGGCAGACCCTATCCCAAGGGCTGGTGGCAAGGGAAAGCAAATGCCATCCCCTTCTCTGGAAGAAACCCCAGTGCCCAGCCATGTTGTAAGCCCTCCCCTCCTCCCTGGGCTTCTGGCAGCAGGAGTGAAAAGAGAGTTGTACAGCACTGGGAACCGTTTGACAGAAACCGGCCTCCCACGAGGAAGTCCTTCTCCACGTGCAGACATGCTCCCCAGTGCCTGTGGCAAGGTGAAGGACATGCCATACGCTGACCTGGAAGAGACCACAGGGCCCAGGCACAGTCTGAGACCTACCCTCATCCCGGCGGTTTTGGTAGCAGGAGTTCAACCCCAAGGAACACAGCCCGGAGACACCCTGGGGCCCAAACGGCTTTCGACGAAAAATATGCTCTTGCTGTGGAAAACCTATCCCAAGTGGGTGTAGCCAGGTCAACAAACTGCTAAACACCCAGGTGGTAGAAACAACATGGCCCAGGCATGGTCTAAGCCCCTCACCTCGTCACTGTGCTTTGGGGAGCCGGAGGGACCCTCGAGGCCCACAGCCCTGAGGCCCGTTGGGCAGAAAGCCGGCTTCCCACGGAAACAGATTTCCTGAGGTGCAGACCCTATCCCAAGGGCTGGTGGCAAGGGAAAGCAAATGCCATCCCCTTCTCTGGAAGAAACCCCAGTGCCCAGCCATGTTGTAAGCCCTCCCCTCCTCCCTGGGCTTCTGGCAGCAGGAGTGAAAAGAGAGTTGCATAGCACTGGGACCCGTTTGACAGAAACCGGCCTCCCACGAGGAAGTCCTTCTCCACGTGCAGACATGCTCCCCAGTGCCTGTGGCAAGGTGAAGGAATGCCATATACTGACCTGGAATAGACCACAGGGCCCAGGCACAGTCTGAGCCCTTCCCTCATCCCGGCGGTTTTGCTAGCAGGAGTTCAACCCCTAGGAACACAGTCCGGAGACCCCCTGGGGCCAAAACGTCTTCCGACTAACAATATACTCTTGCTGTGGAAATCCTATCCCAAGTGGGGGTAGCCGGGTCAACAAAATGCCACACACCCAGGTGGAAGAAACAACATGGCCCAGACATGGTCTAAGCCCCTCACCTTGTCCCTGTGCTCTGGGGAGTCGGAGGGACCCCCGAGGCCCACGGCCCTGAGGCCCGTTGGGCATGAAGAAGGCCTCCCACGGAAACAGCTATCCTGAGGTGCAGACCCTCTCCCAAGGGCTGGTGGCAAGGGAAAGCAAATGCCATCCCCTTCTCTGGAAGAAACCCCAGTGCCCAGCCATGTTGTAAGCCCTCCCCTCCTCCCTGGGCTTCTGGCAGCAGGAGTGAAAAGAGAGTTGAACAGCACTGGGACCCGTTTGACAGAAACCGGCCTCCCACGAGGAAGTCCTTCTCCACGTGCAGACATGCTCCCCAGTGCCTGTGGCAAGGTGAAGGAAATGCCATACACTGACCTGGAATAGACCACAGGGCCCAGGCACAGTCTGAGCCCTTCCCTCATCCCGGCGGTTTTGCTAGCAGGAGTTCAACCCCAACGACACAACCCGGAGACCCCCTGGGGCCAAAACGTCTTCCGACTAACAATATACTCTTGCTGTTGAAATCCTATCCCACGTGGGGGTAGCCAGGTCAACAAAATGCCACACACCCAGGTGGAAGAGACAACATATCCTAGGCATGGTCTAAGCCCCTCACCTCGTCCCTGTGCTTTGGGGACTGGAGGGACCCCCGAGGCCCACGACCCTGAGGCCCGTTGGGCAGAAAGCCGGCTTCCCACGGAAACAGCTTTCCTGAGGGGCAGACCCCATCCCAAGGGCTGGTGGCAAGGGAAAGCAAATGCCATCCCCTTCTCTGGAAGAAACCCCAGTGCCCAGCCATGTTGTAAGCCCTCCCCTCCTCCCTGGGCTTCTGGCAGCAGGAGTGAAAAGAGAGTTGTACAGCACTGGGAACCGTTTGACAGAAACCGGCCTTCCACGAGGAAGTCCTTCTCCACGTGCAGACATGCTCCCCAGTGCCTGTGGCAAGGTGAAGGACATGCCATACGCTGACCTGGAAGAGACCACAGGGCCCAGGCACAGTCTGAGACCTACCCTCATCCCGGCGGTTTTGGTAGCAGGAGTTCAACCCCAAGGAACACAGCCCGGAGACACCCTGGGGCCCAAACGGCTTTCGACGAACAATATGCTCTTGCTGTGGAAAACCTATCCCAAGTGGGTGTAGCCAGGTCAACAAACTGCTAAACACCCAGGTGGAAGAAACAACATGGCCCAGGCATGGTCTAAGCCCCTCACCTCGTCCCTGTGCTTTGGGGAGCCGGAGGGACCCTCGAGGCCCACAGCCCTGAGGCCCGTTGGGCAGAAAGCAGGCTTCCCACGGAAACAGCTTTCCTGAGGTGCAGACCCTATCCCAAGGGCTGGTGGCAAGGGAAAGCAAATGCCATCCCCTTCTCTGGAAGAAACCCCAGTGCCCAGCCATGTTGTAAGCCCTCCCCTCCTCCCTGGGCTTCTGGCAGCAGGAGTGAAAAGAGAGTTGCATAGCACTGGGACCCGTTTGACAGAAACCGGCCTCCCACGAGGAAGTCCTTCTCCACGTGCAGACATGCTCCCCAGTGCCTGTGGCAAGGTGAAGGAATGCCATATACTGACCTGGAATAGACCACAGGGCCCAGGCACAGTCTGAGCCCTTCCCTCATCCCGGCGGTTTTGCTAGCAGGAGTTCAACCCCTAGGAACACAGTCCGGAGACCCCCTGGGGCCAAAACGTCTTCCGACTAACAATATACTCTTGCTGTGGAAATCCTATCCCAAGTGGGGGTAGCCGGGTCAACAAAATGCCACACACCCAGGTGGAAGAGACAACATGGCCCAGGCATGGTCTAAGCCCCTCACCTCGTCCCTGTGCTCTGGGGAGCCGGAGGGACCCCCGAGGCCCACGGCCCTGAGGCCCGTTGGGCAGAAAGCCGTCTTCCCACGGAAACAGCTTTCCTGAGGTGCAGACCCTATCCCAAGGGCTGGTGGCAAGGGAAAGCAAATGCCATCCCCTTCTCTGGAAGAAACCCCAGTGCCCAGCCATGTTGTAAGCCCTCCCCTCCTCCCTGGGCTTCTGGCAGCAGGAGTGAAAAGAGAGTTGCACAGCACTGGGACCCGTTTGACAGAAACCGGCCTCCCACGAGGAAGTCCTTCTCCACGTGCAGACATGCTCCCCAGTGCCTGTGGCAAGGTGAAGGAAATGCCATACACTGACCTGGAATAGACCACAGGGCCCAGGCACAGTCTGAGCCCTTCCCTCATCCCGGCGGTTTTGCTAGCAGGAGTTCAACCCCAACGAACACAGCCCGGAGACCCCCTGGGGCCAAAACGTCTTCCGACTAACAATATACTCTTGCTGTGGAAATCCTATCCCACGTGGGGGTAGCCAGGTCAATAAAATGCCACACACCCAGGTGGAAGAAACAACATGGCCCAGGCATGGTCTAAGCCCCTCACCTAGTCCCTGTGCTCTGGGGAGCCGGAGGGACCCCCGAGGCCCACGGCCCTGAGGCCCGTTGGGCAGGAAGCCGGCCTCCCACGGAAACAGCTTTCCTGAGGTGCAGACCCTCTCCCAAGGGCTGGTGGCAAGGGAAACCAAATGCCATGCCCTTCTCTGGAAGAAACCCCAGTGCCCAGCCATGTTCTAAGCCCTCCCCTCCTCCCTGGGCTTCTGGCAGCAGGAGTGAAAAGAGAGTTGAACAGCACTGGGACCCGTTTGACAGCAACCGGCCTCCCACGAGGAAGTCCTTCTCCACGTGCAGACATGCTCCCCAGTGCCTGTGGCAAGGTGAAGGAAATGCCATACACTGACCTGGAATAGACCACAGGGCCCAGGCACAGTCTGAGCCCTTCCCTCATCCCGGCGGTTTTGCTAGCAGGAGTTCAACCCCAAGGAACACAGACCGGAGTCCCCCTGGGGCCCAAAGGGTTTCCGACTAACAATATGCTCTTGCTATGGAAATCCTATCCCAAGTGGGGGTAGCCAGGTCAACAAAATGCCACACACCCAGGTGGAAGAGACAACATATCCTAGGCATGGTCTAAGCCCCTCACCTCGTCACTGTGCTTTGGGGAGCCGGAGGGACCCCCGAGGCCCACGGCCCTGAGGCCCGTTGGGCAAAAAGCCGGCTTCCCACGGAAACAGCTTTCCTGAGGTGCAGACCCTATCCCAAGGGCTGGTGGCAAGGGAAAGCAAATGCCATCCCCTTCTCTGGAAGAAACCCCAGTGCCCAGCCATGTTGTAAGCCCTCCCCTCCTCCCTGGGCTTCTGGCAGCAGGAGTGAAAAGAGAGTTGCATAGCACTGGGACCCGTTTGACAGAAACCGGCCTCCCACGAGGAAGTCCTTCTCCACGTGCAGACATGCTCCCCAGTGCCTGTGGCAAGGTGAAGGAATGCCATATGCTGACCTGAAATAGACCACAGGGCCCAGGCACAGTCTGAACCCTTCCCTCATCCCGGCGGTTTTGCTAGCAGGAGTTCAACCCCAACGAACACAGTCCGGAGACCCCCTGGGGCCAAAACGTCTTCCGACTAACAATATACTCTTGCTGTTGAAATCCTATCCCACGTGGGGGTAGCCAGGTCAATAAAATGCCACACACCCAGGTGGAAGAAACAACATGGCCCAGGCATGGTCTAAGCCCCTCACCTAGTCCCTGTGCTCTGGGGAGCCGGAGGGACCCCCGAGGCCCACGGCCCTGAGGCCCGTTGGGCAGGAAGCCGGCCTCCCACGGAAACAGCTTTCCTGAGGTGCAGACCCTCTCCCAAGGGCTGGTGGCAAGGGAAACCAAATGCCATGCCCTTCTCTGGAAGAAACCCCAGTGCCCAGCCATGTTCTAAGCCCTCCCCTCCTCCCTGGGCTTCTGGCAGCAGGAGTGAAAAGAGAGTTGAACAGCACTGGGACCCGTTTGACAGCAACCGGCCTCCCACGAGGAAGTCCTTCTCCACGTGCAGACATGCTCCCCAGTGCCTGTGGCAAGGTGAAGGAAATGCCATACACTGACCTGGAATAGACCACAGGGCCCAGGCACAGTCTGAGCCCTTCCCTCATCCCGGCGGTTTTGCTAGCAGGAGTTCAACCCCAAGGAACACAGCCCGGAGACCCCCCTGGGGCCCAAAGTGTTTCCGACTAACAATATGCTCTTGCTGTGGAAATCCTATCCCAAGTGGGGGTAGCCAGGTCAACAAAATGCCACACACCCAGGTGGAAGAAACAACATGGCCCAGGCATGGTCTAAGCCCCTCACCTCGTCCCTGTGCTCTGGGGAGTCGGAGGGACCCCCGAGGCCCACGGCCCTGAGGCCCGTTGGGCATGAAGAAGGCCTCCCACGGAAACAGCTTTCCTGAGGTGCAGACCCTATCCCAAGGGCTGGTGGCAAGGGAAAGCAAATGCCATCCCCTTCTCTGGAAGAAACCCCAGTGCCCAGCCATGTTGTAAGCCCTCCCCTTCTCCCTGGGCTTCTGGCAGCAGGAGTGAAAAGAGAGTTGAACAGCACTGGGACCCGTTTGACAGAAACCGGCCTCCCACGAGGAAGTCCTTCTCCACGTGCAGACATGCTCCCCAGTGCCTGTGGCAAGGTGAAGGAAATGCCATACACTGACGTGGAATAGACCACAGGGCCCAGGCACAGTCTGAGCCCTTCCCTCAAACCGGCGGTTTTGCTAGCAGGAGTTCAACCCCAAGGAACACAGACCGGAGTCCCCCTGGGGCCCAAAGGGTTTCCGACTAACAATATGCTCTTGCTATGGAAATCCTATCCCAAGTGGGGGTAGCCAGGTCAACAAAATGCCACACACCCAGGTGGAAGAGACAACATATCCTAGGCATGGTCTAAGCCCCTCACCTCGTCCCTGTGCTTTGGGGAGCCGGAGGGACCCCCGAGGCCCACGGCCCTGAGGCCCGTTGGGCAGAAAGCCGGCTTCCCACGGAAACAGCTTTCCTGAGGTGCAGACCCTATCCCAAGGGCTGGTGGCAAGGGAAACCAAATGCCATCCCCTTCTCTGGAAGAAACCCCAGTGCCCAGCCATGTTGTAAGCCCTCCCCTCCTCCCTGGGCTTCTGGCAGCAGGAGTGAAAAGAGAGTTGCATAGCACTGGGACCCGTTTGACAGAAACCGGCCTCCCACGAGGAAGTCCTTCTCCACGTGCAGACATGCTCCCCAGTGCCTGTGGCAAGGTGAAGGAATGCCATATACTGACCTGGAATAGACCACAGGGCCCAGGCACAGTCTGAGCCCTTCCCTCATCCCGGCGGTTTTGCTAGCAGGAGTTCAACCCCTAGGAACACAGTCCGGAGACCCCCTGGGGCCAAAACGTCTTCCGACTAACAATATACTCTTGCTGTGGAAATCCTATCCCAAGTGGGGGTAGCCGGGTCAACAAAATGCCACACAACCAGGTGGAAGAGACAACATGGCCCAGGCATGGTCTAAGCCCCTCACCTCGTCCCTGTGCTCTGGGGAGCCGGAGGGACCCCCGAGGCCCACGGCCCTGAGGCCCGTTGGGCAGAAAGCCGTCTTCCCACGGAAACAGCTTTCCTGAGGTGCAGACCCTATCCCAAGGGCTGGTGGCAAGGGAAAGCAAATGCCATCCCCTTCTCTGGAAGAAACCCCAGTGCCCAGCCATGTTGTAAGCCCTCCCCTCCTCCCTGGGCTTCTGGCAGCAGGAGTGAAAAGAGAGTTGCACAGCACTGGGACCCGTTTGACAGAAACCGGCCTCCCACGAGGAAGTCCTTCTACACGTGCAGACATGCTCCCCATTGCCTGTGGCAAGGTGAAGGAAATGCCATACACTGACCTGGAATAGACCACAGGGCCCAGGCACAGTCTGAGCCCTTCCCTCATCCCGGCGGTTTTGCTAGCAGGAGTTCAACCCCAACGAACACAGCCCGGAGACCCCCTGGGGCCAAAACGTCTTCCGACTAACAATATACTCTTGCTGTTGAAATCCTATCCCACGTGGGGGTAGCCAGGTCAATAAAATGCCACACACCCAGGTGGAAGAAACAACATGGCCCAGACATGGTCTAAGCCCCTCACCTTGTCCCTGTGCTCTGGGGAGTCGGAGGGACCCCCGAGGCCCACGGCCCTGAGGCCCGTTGGGCATGAAGAAGGCCTCCCACGGAAACAGCTATCCTGAGGTGCAGACCCTCTCCCAAGGGCTGGTGGCAAGGGAAAGCAAATGCCATCCCCTTCTCTGGAAGAAACCCCAGTGCCCAGCCATGTTGTAAGCCCTCCCCTCCTCCCTGGGCTTCTGGCAGCAGGAGTGAAAAGAGAGTTGCATAGCACTGGGACCCGTTTGACAGAAACCGGCCTCCCACGAGGAAGTCCTTCTCCACGTGCAGACATGCTCCCCAGTGCCTGTGGCAAGGTGAAGGAAATGCCATACACTGACCTGGAAGAGACCACAGGGCCCAGGCACAGTCTGAGCCCTTCCCTCATCCCGGCGGTTTTGCTAGCAGGAGTTCAACCCCAACGACACAACCCGGAGACCCCCTGGGGCCAAAACGTCTTCCGACTAACAATATACTCTTGCTGTTGAAATCCTATCCCACGTGGGGGTAGCCAGGTCAACAAAATGCCACACACCCAGGTGGAAGAGACAACATATCCTAGGCATGGTCTAAGCCCCTCACCTCGTCCCTGTGCTTTGGGGAGCCGGAGGGACCCCCGAGGCCCACGGCCCTGAGGCCCGTTGGGCAGAAAGCCGGCTT